>NC_090880.1:16802742-16812742 GCF_036669935.1 Montipora foliosa
TTACACACAAAAACTTCCTTGCCCGTGGAAAAACGCTATTTACCCATGGGTAAAAAAGGGCTAGTGTCACCACAACTATTGTTTATTTTACGCAAAACTTGGTTTAAAAATCACGCTGATGGGGAGTAGGGCAATTCGGGTAAATCTTACTATCGGGTTATGGGCTCTCAGAAGGTAATGATAATATATAGATATTGCCAAGCCTAAAAGCGGAGCTCCCGGGTTATTTATTCTTACTGGCCTTACTTAAACAACGAATTTACGCGATATATCAATTTTGATTTTTTTGTTTAGCCTTGACGAAAAGCAATCAAATCAAGAAAACAAAACAAAACAAAACAATCTAAACCAAGTTAAAACAAGAAGAGGTGGAAAATAACGTGAACCCATGTCTAGGAGCGAGCAACTCCCACTGACTAAGCCTACGTCACGGCATTTTTACAGACCGATCTAATTTTAGACTACCTCTTCCGCCAAAAAACAAAGGCAGTCCCGGTTCACTGACGCTATGACGTCAAGTTAGTTTCTCGTGATTGGTCATCCGGCTCCTGTGGGAGTCTCATTCGCGGGAAATTCAATCTATAAATAAATCGATCTGTGAAAACGCCATAACAGGGATATACGGCTGATGTTCGCTCCTAGTCACGGGCTCCTGAAAATAATAAATATCCTCTTACATAGGAAGTTTACAAGAAAAGTGTGCCGCCATACTGAGTAGGTTACCAAGTACCATCACTGTCGTGCATTTTCCTTTAAAAATGAGAGAGCCAAATAAACTTCCGACTGGAAATCATTTTTTTGGATTGAAACCGGCGAAAAATGCCGGAAAATACATTTTCCAAACCGTTTTCCATCCGAACACGAAGAGAATCGACTGTTAAGAGCTTTAGTTGACGCGTTATGGCCGTGTAGCCGCGTCGAGCGGCGAAAAGAGCGTGAAAATTTAAGCCAAGTTTCTTACAAGAAATTAACCTGACTTAAGCCTGCGATCCACTCGAAAACCGGTACCAGGTCAGCGGTGAACCAAAACAAAAAAAGCTGATCTCGATGATTCTAAACGTGAGCCCGCGATATGCTCACGTGATACTGGTCAGCAGATGCCTTGTTTTGACACGTGTCAATTGACCATAACATGGATGTCCAATATCAAAGATGTACGCTGTAAACGGCCGACATGTTGGGCGTATTCGCCCTTGTCACACGGCGGCCATATTATCCCGGGAGACCAAAAAGTTTTGTTTTACCACGCCAAGCCTCACCCCCATGGTTTCCACTGCGAGGCTTGGCGTGGCAAAACAAAGCTCTTTTGGTCTCCCGGGACAATATGGCCACCGTGTGACAAGGGCGAATTGATTCAAGACTGTTCACTCGAAAAAGTCTTCCGCTATCTAATTACCAGTCACTCGGACCAGTCTATCCATTCTCAAGAGCGAGCACTGGAGAATTTGAGATGAGAACATATAGAGGAAGATAACAGCTCATCGATAACGCTCGGGGCTGCTCTTAAGATCAGCGACTTTCCATACCCGGTTGGAAGACTTGCAAACAAATCCTTTCCTTTAAGAGTACTTCTAGCCAAGGAATCTTACGATTATGGGAAACTTTCTTCAATGTATGTTTGTAATCTACCGCATTGACCACCATTTTGAAAATTTAACTCCAAAGAAATATTTACCACGCAAATTTTGATCAGCGTAGTTCACTCAATAACTTATGCAAAATTATTCCGGGACTGGGCTGTACACAACTAAAACTTGGAAGATGCGATTCATATAACCTAAACGAATGCTTTCAGCGTGTGCCACTTAGAAACCCAAGCATATGACACGTTAAACTTTATTTCAAAATATCAATAAACTAACTTAAAATCGCGTCGCCAGTACAACTTTGCCTCAAGAAAATTTGCCGTCACGTGAGTTCCTAATTACCAAGTCCTAAGTACCCTGCTTTGCTCCATAAGCTTTTTCGCTCTTGTGGTACTTGAACAGCAAACGAACTTAACTCTTGATTTTCAAGTGTCGCAAAGCTTTACTGTTAAGCAAACATTTCACTATTTTTGTTACATTAAAAAGTCTGGCCTCAAATCGAGGATGTGAAAAGCCAACATTACGGTGAATTCCAACATTCCAAAAAGGGCCATGACATCTATTCTATTGTTAATTTTTCATAACACGGAAACTTAAAATCCTACGCTCATTTTATGGACGCGTATATTTAGAGATTACGATCATGCATATGAAACTTGGCACCGAGACTTGCGAGCTTTAAAACAGAGGCTGTGTGAAATCCTATCTGAATCATTTAAATCCAAAACACGAACTTTTCCCTTGCATGTGCACCGCTATCCTCACTTTTCAGTGGCGCCGATAAACTGAAGCGAGGATGCAAAAACCTGTAATACACAGTCATCATGAGCAACCCTAAAGCAAAAAACATGTATATCACAACAAATCCCGCCACCTCGATTTGCCATGGTAGAAGCCTAGTTTTATTCGTAAACCACAGAATCGAGAAAATGACAATCTCGATGAACCCCAGGATGTAGTATTTTGCAGCCCACTTATAGGTACGACTCCCTTCCAAACTGAAGAAGGAGAAAAGATGGATGTAACACATCACAGCTCGAAAAAACTGCTGCTTGTATTTGCTGCCAGGGAAGAAATAAACCTTATGACGTTCCAGAAAGAATAAAACGATTACAAAGTGAAGTGACAGTGCGACGAAAAACCATTGTTTGAATTCTGTTGCAAAGAAAACCAGGATTAATATTCGAGACATTACCATAAAAGCCCGCCATGACCAAATGGAGAGATATCCGTACCATCGAAGCTGGCCCTTGTGTCGTTTCGAATCACGAAGACAACTTATGTAGTTAACAGTGGCTCTAGAGTACGAAAAGAAAGAAAAGCAAATGGAAAGGATTGTCCACAAGTCTTGAATCCTATTGGCGTCCAAGGTCTCTACTGCGTGGCGAGACACGAGGACGTACATCTGCAGCATTAGCTGAGGAGCGTCTTCTGCGAAGGCCAAGATCATCTGCAGTAGCGCCAAATCAAGGCTCATTGCGATCAGCAGCTTGAAATCAAGAACTGTGGTTGCTTCCTTGCGCTTTATCCTGTAAGCTTTGACGAGAACTCTCCAATACCTTTAAAATAAAAAAAAGGAAAGGAAGGAACTTTATTTAAGTGTCTAGTCGTTCTAGCGCTGAACCACTAAATTGGGAACAAAGTTAAGTAAAATTAACAATTAACGCAAATCAAGTCAAATTTTGCTTTTTGAGGAGAGGAGACAACCAGAGTACCAGGAGAAAAGCTATCGGTGCCGAGTAGAGAACCAACAAACTCAACCCACATATGACGCCGAGTCTGGGAATAAAACCCGGGCCACATTGGTGGGAGGCGAGTGCTCTCACTCAGGCTAGTTAAGGCCTGGCTGAGACATAAGGGACCCCCCGCAGAGAATTTAGAAACACCTATCGTGAGTAAAACACATTTTATTGTTCAATACATTGATCAAGTTTTCGTCATATGACTGTTTGCCAAATGACAATGCTTATCAGTACCACGTGATATCACTCGCTCTTTGACGTCACAAAATGAGTTTTCTAAAATGGGGGGAAGTTCCGCTTTATATTTTTGAAAACCCTTGCCAACAAACTAATAAGATCTGATATTTCTGATATTCTCCATACTGCGCAGTACGGCTTCCAAGCTTGGGTATCCTGTGCAAGTCAGCTTGTTGAGGTATTCCACGACATCGCTTCTGTCCTTGATAAAGGTAAAGAAACTGACATCATATATCTGGACTTCTCTAAAGCTTTCGATTCAGTTTGCCACGCAAGGCTGCTCTGTAAACTTAAGAACGTTGGAGTTAGTGGTCCTTTACTTCACTGGTTCAAAAATTACCTTACTGGTAGGAAGCAGCGGGTTGTTATAAATGGTTGTCATTCTTCGTGGGCGGAAGTAAAGTCTGGGGTCCCACAGGGATCCATACTGCTACCCATACTTTTTCTCATCTACGTCAACGACTTGCCAGATGTAATACAGAACTCAAACTTAGCAATGTTTGCTGACGATTCCAAGTGTTTCAAAAGTGTTAACTCCGTAGAAGACTCGACTGATCTTCAAATAGACTTGGACAATCTGTGTGACTGGGCTACTCTAAACGAATTAGACTTTCAGCCGAAGAAATGTGTGAGTCTTCGTATCTCACGAAAACTCTGTACCTTTGACCGTGTCTACATCATCAACAGAAGGGACCAATTAAAGTGCGTGTCATCCCAAAGAGATCTTGGAGTGGCAGTTACAAAAACCTTATCGTGGAACGACCATATTGAACAGATATCAGCAAAGGCTAACAAAATGCTTGGCTTCATAAAGAGAAACTGTTCCAGAGACTTACCTAGTAACGCCATTAAGGCTCTTTATTTAGCTCTAGTCAGATCCCACTTGGGGTATTGTAGTCAATTGTGGGCCCCTCAGTCTGTTAGTAGAAATATATTACTTATTGAATCCATTCAACGTAGGGCCACTAAATTTCTATGCAAATACCCGAACGCTAGCTACAAGGAAAGACTTGTGCTTTTGAATCTCTTACCACTAAATTATTGGTTGGAATACTTAGACTTAGTCTTTTTCTTTAAGTGTAAAAATGGCTTGCTTGCTGTTGATTTGTGCAAATACGTTACATTTGCTACTGGTTCTACAAGGCGTGGCTCGTCTGGTTTAAATTTAAAGTATAACTGCATTCCAAGAACGTCTAGTTTTAGAGATAATTATTTCATACGTATAGTCAATACTTGGAATGCTTTACCCAATAATATCAAGGGCATTACAGTTCTTAGTACTTTTAAAAGTAAGCTAAAGGCTTTCTTTTTAGAATGGTTAAGGTTAGTCTTTGATCAGGATAACATAAGATCTTATAAGATTGCATGCCCAAAATGTCATAGTATAAGAACTTTAACTGTGTGCTCGTGTTAATTGACGTTTTTCACTCTACTCTAACTGTAACAATTGTTTTTAATTAATGGCTTATAGGGTTGGTTAGGGACATATTTTCACTGGGGGTGGGTTGGGTGGCTTAACCTTGTAGGGGACTTCGTGTCCTTTTGTTCTGTCCACCTAGTATTGCACATTGCATACTGAATCTGTAAATAAATAAATAAATAAATAAATAAATAAATAAATAAATAAGAAGAACTACGTAAATCGTGTTCTGTTTTGTATGGTTACATTTCTAATTTAAATCAGGAGAAATACAACCTTTTATGAAGTCACGTGACGGATTTCCATTACGGCATAAATAATTTTAACGGCCCTGATTACAAGACTAATTCATAAATGGTGCCCAAATAGTAAGAGACTGATACCAAAACAAAGTAGCTGAAATTCATTTAGTACTCCCAGGAGCCCATGAGTAGGAGCGAGGAACCCCCATACTAAGCCTATGCCACGGCATTTTTACAGCTACAGCTACAAGCTGTCGTTATTTAACGTTACTGAACGGTATGTAAGCGCGAGGAAGCGGTTTCCTCTCGTTTGCAGTGTCGCTGTCCAAAGTGGAATCCCATTTCTCCAAGATTGAAAAGTCTCTTGTGATTGTTCATCACACTGCGTTCGAGGATGTGGGCATCTCTTGGATAGAAATTGTGATCCGTGGACTAAGCATGCTGTTTGATTGTTGATTGGCTGTTGCTCGGGCGACCTGGATCATGTTCAATTCGGCTCCGCGCGAGTTCCACGAGCGCTTACTCTCCCCGACGAAGGCGAACGAGCAGTAGCGGCAACTCACTTGGTACACTCAGTCGACCGATGAATGAAGGAATACAGAAGCCACCGAAAATTTAGCTATCAAAAAAAAAAAAAACACATCGGATGAAGAGTACTTTTGAAAAATGACTACCACCGATGGCAATACTGGAAGCAGTATTTTCACTTGGATCAATGTTTAATAATGTCCTTTGCACCGATAAGAATGCAGAAGAATGAAATTGAGAGTATACAAGAAACCGTGCCTCGTTGTGCGTTTTCGACAAAGTGGCTCCTCCGACGAGACAGTGTTAAGCAACATAGAGACACAAATTGCGGATTTGAAAGGGAAAATAAAAACACTCAGCTTTCCAGTGAAGAAGACAGGCAAGGTACTAAAGAAGGATGGTCGAAAGGCTTCAGAAAGACACAAAACCTCGCTAGAGACTATGGTAACAGCAGTGAACATCTTAAATGAATCAATAGAGGAGAAAAAGTTCGCAATTAGGGCGAAGACGAAGAGTCGGTTCAAGAATGGGCGAGCGGAAAGCCTGGTTTTCACTAGCGACACAATCACAAGCGCAAGCGCAAGCGCAAGCACTAGCGTATTCGAAAACGAACGTCGACATAAGCATCAAAATCAACCACGGCAACCGCCATTTTGTCTAAATGCTCAGACGCAAGGAATCTGGAACGAGTGTTTTAATTGGCAAGACGCAACAAATTTACTTGTGCATGCAAGCGAACGCAAGCATAAGCGCAAGCACAAGGAAAAGGAAAAAAAAAGATCCTTGTGCTTCTGCTTTTTCTTACACTTGCGGCAACCCCGTTTTCACGGTGAAATAAGCGCTCTTATGCTAGCGCTTGTGCTTGCGTCCCTAGTGAAAACCAGGCTGAAGGGAAGAGGGTATGAATCAAGAAGATGACTGAATGCGCGAATTGACAAACCAGATCGACCCGTAATTTGAAGCACGCAACTGCTCTTTACAAGCACATATTAGGAGAAATCGAATTGGAGAAAGAAAAACTGAGGCAGAAGCAAAAAGCTGTCGGGCGAGCACATGCAGAGGAGTTAGAATTCGAAAAGAAAAATTGGAGTTGAAAGTTAACAATTTCAAACAGAACCACCGGAAATTACAGAAGTGGCTAGGAACGTGGTAAAAATTCCGAAGATAATAATTACAAAATTTGATGGTACAGCGCAAGACTGAGTTCGTTTTTGGGGACAGTTCGAAACACTAATTTACAAGTCCTCTACCCCTAAAGTTACAAAGATTTCTTACTTGAAAGAATTGGTGGATTTGAAGGTAAGAAATGTTATCGATGGTCGCCCATTTGACCCCCGAAGTTTAAGAAAAGGCCAAAGATCTACTCACAAGACGATATGGAAAAACACGCGAAGTGGTGGGAACCTACGTAAGGAATATACCAGAACTCCCTACTGTCAGAGAAACGGATGTCCAGAAGATTCACGAATTGTTCGAGATACTACTTTTCAACTGGCGTTGAATCAGAGCATAAAAACTGGACGCTGTTGTATGTTTCACATTTGACAAGCTAGAGAGAAGAGTGGAACTGTGCCGCTGGTTTTACAAGTCGGTGGTTCGACAACGTAAGTTTCACGACGTCCTGCCTTCCCTAGTTGAGCGTCCATGTTCATTAAGAAATCCGGAACATTTCCTCTTGTCAAGTGCCGCACCAAACGATTTCAGGATAGTTTTATTCCCTATGCAGTGAAATCTTGGGATGCATCCCCTTAGTTAGTAACAACAAGTCATAATTACGAACACAGCGCATAACTGATTGTAGATAGAAATCTTATTGTACGTACTTTTTGCTCATTTTAATAATTTTATTGTAAATAATAGTTAAATTAACTTATTGTAAGCTTCAGATTTGCCATTCAAGTATACTAATAACCTTTATAATTTAAACCTAGATGTAATTAAAAATGAGATGGCCATGATTGGAGCGAATGGACATTTGTGCAATTTCTACCAACAAGCGGACATCCAAGGCTGTCTATTTTCTCAGATCACGAGGCTATTAACTGTGACAAAGTTGTGAGTGTTGAAGCGAGGAGAAAGGTTTTGGTAGACAAACTTATGTGTTTTAATTGTTCAGGAATTGGGCACAGAGCTGGTGAGTGCAAAAGCTAGTCCACTTGACAAGTTTGTTACGCAAAGCAGAATACATCATTGTGCGATAACACCCAAATGCAATTTCAGACACGTGAGCTAGGGATGACAGCAAATTACATCGTCAACTCATCAGTAGTTCCTCCTGCGGTGGTGGTTAAGGTTAATGGATACAAATTTAGAGCCCTGTAGGACAGTGGAGAAGGTCATTACGGTACGCCTCCGACTTTATTAATGCAAGTTTAAAGTCGACCGGTTTGAGACAAATAGCGATGCTGACTGGCGTCACAACAAGAACTATGCAAGTTTTTGGAGTGGTTATCAGCTCAGTTACTAGTGATTTGGAGCTCGAGAGGGATGTAACCAAAGCCTAGCAGATACCTCAGTCGGAGACCAGCTTGATGTCTACGGTGAGTTGAAAGAGCAACTAACGCACTCACCAGAAGGTTGGTACGAAACAAGCCAGCCTTGGAAAGGGAATTGCCCTGCCCCATTAATAACCGTGACGGAAGTATGCGACGACTAAATTCCCTCTTGCGGAAATTTCGCCGAACGAACATGTTGGGCGACTATGGTGACGTGATCAGAGAGCAGCTGGCAGAAGGCGTGGTAGAATGGGCGAGAGTCTATTTGCCCCACAGTGCGGTTGCCTTGAGGGTGCGGAAACAACAAACCTTCGAATTGCGTATGATGCGTCTTCGCGAACTCACGAAACAGCTCCATCGCTAAATGAGTGTTTACATGGATGCGGCCCCCCTCTACAGAACTAGCTGTGGAGTGTATTCACTCGTGATTGGGTCATGCCATGCAACATTCATTTAGTCGTGCGCTTCAATATCGAATGGATTCCATTTTTAGGTAGTATAGTATAGGGGTTTTTAGGGGTTACAATTAGAAATTAAATTCCGTATCATTATCTGATCATGAAATTATTTTACGCAAGATGTCATACTTTGGGGCCGACCAGGCAACAATCACTATAGGTTTCAATCGTACCTAAAGCAAACGGACCCAAAGATGTTACTGTAAATAGAAGATTGTCAACTCCTCGCACTATTACTTGCGGGGTTTCGCAAGGTAGCATATTAGGTCCCTTGCTTTTTTAAATGTGTCTTAACTATCTTCCTAACTGCCTCCGGGAGGCTTCCCCGAGAATGTTCGCTGATGATACCAATAAAATCCTGACTGCAATAACTTTAATAGAGCTTAAACTAGCAATAACTCCTGAACCCAGCAACCTTAACTGTTGGCTGAGAGCCAACAGGTTGAGTTAAATGTGGCTAAGACCGAGTTAATGATAATTGAATCTAGGCATAACCATGACTCATATTCCTGGCAAATTAAATCAAGAGGCAGACTTTAAGCCAATAAAAATTTTAATGATAGAACAGAGTGTTCACTAGATGCTAGTACTTTTGAATTGATCTGTTTGCCTCTTACTCTAATGCTTAAGTTGCTTGTTATTGTCGTAAAAAAGGTTGCTGTTATTCACCGTGGTGAAGTACAACAATAATAAAGTATTCTCGTTTGTCTCACGATGTGGACAGTGTGGACAAACGAGAATTCTTTATTACTGTGGCTTGTTATTATTCATGGAAGCCTGACCCAAGAGCTTCTCATGTAGATACCTGGCATAGACCACTGACTTATTCTTTCCCACCTTTCAGTTTGCTAGGCAGATGCCTGCAGAAGATTGCTATGGATCAAGCAGAATGCATTGCTATAATTCCAATTGGCCGACACAACCTCAGTTATTATTCCAAAGTTATGGCAATGTTGGTCAGTCCTCCAATAGTTCTTCCAAGTCGACGTCATTTACGTCAGCTTCCACACGATCCTCATTGTCAACATCCACTGTTTCCAAGGCCTCAGCTACTGGCTTGCAAGTTATCAGGAAATCCCTTGAGATTAAAACGATTCCGGGACACTCTGCCGACATTATCGTCCGGCGCATCTTGGCGCTCAGGTACACACAAGCGGTATGAAACCTATATCAACCAATGGATTAACTACTGTTGTGAAAGGGAACTTCATTCAATTCATCCCTCTGTAGCTGATGTTATTCAGTTTTTGAGAACATTGTTTGAAAAGGATCTCAGTTATAGTTCATTGAAC
>NC_090880.1:16822742-16835242 GCF_036669935.1 Montipora foliosa
AACTCTTGTATTTTCTTCTCTTTCTTTCTTCTTTTTTTCTTTTTTTTCTGCTTTTCGTTTTAGAGTTCGCACAGCTCTTTTTATGAAAAGTAACAAAACTACTGTCTGGTTCTTAGTTGTTCGCGTGTGGTTTTGCCATAGCAACTTAATGGACTCGACATAGTATTGTTAGTCGTCCAATCAGAATTAAGGTATTTTGCTGAGTGCACTATGAAAAGTGGGTAACCGGGAATATATACAAAATGTCCTTAACAAGTTTTGACTTAGTATCGGGAGGAAGGGAACACAAGCCTTTAAACATAGACTTGTTATATCTCATGCATTTTTAAAACATTTTCCTAAATGGGAAATTGCCCAAGTGTTTATGTGAAGAAATAAGGGGGAAATAATAGACATTTAACATGCAGGGAGCAGGGATGGCGAAGTGGTAAGAGTACTCGTCTCCCTCCAATGTGGCCCGGGTTAAGCTCCCTGGCTTGACGTCACATGAGGGTTGATTTGATTGGTTGTCTACACTGCTCCGAGAGGTTTTTCTCCTGGTACTCTGGTTTTCCCCTCTCGTCAAAAAACAACCCGTGATTTGGTATTAGTTGTTTGATTTGATTTCTGCTCAGTGTCCCCAATTAGTGCCAAAGCGCGAAATACAGTTGACAATTAAAGTTTATTATTATTGTTATTATTATTATTATTATTATTATTATTATTATTATTATTATTAGAGCAAGTTTCAATTGAGTTTCGTAAAACCAAAACCAAAGTAATTACTTTGGCCAATCAAAAAGGACGGAGACAATCCAGTAGACCAATCAAAACTTGAAGTAATTACACATAGCCGACACAAAGCGCGGGAAAATGTGCACGCGCGAGCCACGATTGGTTTTGGTTTCACTTTCGATTGGTTTCAAAAATGGCGCGACAACTTTGAACCAATCACTGTTTGAAGTAAATGCAAAACCGAAGCAATTCGCTAATTACTTTTGACACTCAATTGAAAACCGCTCTATTATTATTATTATTATTATTATTATTATTATTATTATTATTGGACGATGGCGGACGGATGTACCGATCTTAGGTTTTAGGTCTTCTTCTTGAGACTTCAGTGTTTTACTATTTCCTTTTATCCCCAACTGCAAATTGTAAAGGCATAACAGTCGCAACTCTGGGGGTCGTTGTCGCGATTTAAATGCTTTTAAACCACGAAACTACTGGAAAATACCGCCAAAGCGCCAACCAAGTACACGATGTCGAGGAAACCAAAGGTGAAATGGACTGAACAAATGAACAGGGACGTTCTAGACTGTAAACAACAAGCACAGGCTTTGGCTGCATCTGATAATGCACCGTGCAATATCAATGGCAGGAAGAAAGGTTACATCGAGATAATGAAGGAACTATGGGACGAGAAAGGATATGAACATCTTGGTCTTAAAGGGCAAAATCTGAGAGATCAAGCTTCACGGCTGGAAAGGAATGCGGGCTTAATCCATACTAGTGTAAATGTGTTGAGAGCGACTGGCATGTACGATTCTGTCTTGGACACAACTCAACCCGCGTCTAATATTGTGAATAACTTGATTTCTTGCGGAGTGCTTCAGGATAATCGAAATCAAAACAATGGCGACCAGCAAAGCCAAAATCATAATCAGTCGATACTGGATTTGCATACATTTGCAGGCCCAGAGGGCCTGACAAAGGAGCGTGATTACTCAACTTTTGAAAACGCGTCGGACAGCATTCCAGGGAGCTTGCCGGAATACAAAGCCATTAACACGCCATCTTCATTTATTTGGGGCCGACAATGAGTCAGAAATGCAACACATTGCCCTTAAAGCAGCTATTGTCCTCCTCGCTGTTGGGTTCCACCCAGTAAAGCAAGCGTTTTTGCAAACCTTGTCATGACAAGCAAATATAATTCAGCTTTGCGATACCTCAGCGATGGAGACGGCGGGGGTATTTTGCCATTGAGCGATGACGTCATGAGACAATTTAAGGCATAACACCCTGTGGCACAGGACGCCTCCCTAGGTTCTCTACTCTTTGGACCAATCGAAGAAGTTCCAGATACAGTGTACTACCAGATCAATGGTTATCAAACACAAGAAGAAAAGAAATGTTTTAAGTCCCTTGATTGAATTTTTTCTGACATTGTGAAAACAAACATGATCAAACAGCACCAAACAAAGTGGCCAAATGGTAAGATGTTTGGTCACGAAACAATTTTTGGTGCTGTTTGATCACTAAACATTTCCGTTTTGACAGGCCTTTTCAGTTAAAACAATACCTTAGATTATTAGGTGATAACTATTGTTGTGGGAGGTGTGGTGGCCTCATGGTTAGTGCGCTCGTCTCCGGATCGAGTGGTCCAGGTTCGAGCCCTGGCCGGGGACATTGTGTTGTGTTCTTGCGCAAGACACTTAACTCTCACTGTGCCCCTCTCCACCCAGGTATATAAATAGGTACCGTTGAACTTAATGCTGGGGGTAACCCTGCGATGGATTGGCATCCCATCCAGGGGGGAGTAGAAATACTCCTAGTCGCTTCATGCTAGGGAAACCGGGATAAGCTCCGGCCTGATGGGCCACTTGGCTCGTAAGCAGACTATATCTTACCTTATTGTTCAATATAAGAGCTCTCAGTGTAAGATTTAATCACGGAAAGCAAAAGCTACTGTCATATATGTTTACATACGGTATTAACCTAGGTCGTGAGTACAGATCTCCCTGTGTTCAGTCTGTATACATGACTGATGTCAAGATTCCCCCGTGCAGACTTTGGAACTGGCTAAGCCTTAACAGGCCCCTCTGATTTTTTTGCAGTACATTTTTTTTTAATCACAAAATTAAATTGAAAGTGAAATTTTGGAACTTGACTAGTTTGAATTTTGTCTTCAGTGGATATCTTGTCATGGATCCAAAATGTTTCTACTCTTTGGATTCAGTACAACTTTGGGAAACAAACGAGGAAATTGCCCTTCAGGTTTTTGTAAACATACATTGGGTGTAGGCTAAAAGATGTCTGAAGCCTTGCTTTATGTTATGCAGTGTATGCCTTTGGCATCAAGGTTTTAAGAATCAATTGAAAATTTCAATCTCTATCTTGACAGTGGTACGTTTTTTTTTCTATTTTCTGTTTGTTCAACAGAACAATTCACTCTGGGCAAAAGTTTATTAACACTGCGCACATACATTGCAGGAATTTTCATAATTGCATGTAGGTAAAGGTTAAGCTCATGTGAGGCACTTGTTCCCACAGACTGGAGCTTATCCTGGTTTCTATAGCATGAAGGGACTAGGAGTATTTGGGGGGAGAGAACGCCATTTCAGTGCATGGTTAACCCCAGCATTAAGTTTCCTGGTACTCATGGATACACCTGGGTGGAGAGAGGCACTGTGAGAGTAACATGTCTTGGCTAAGGACATGGTCAGGGCTCAAACTTGGATTGCTTGAGTTGAGTGCACTTACTATGAGGCCATCATGCCTTCTGCAATTTTTCATTATAGTTATTAAGGTTAAGTTAATCCTGCCTTAATTACTTACATGTAGTAGGAAAAACAGTTTATTCATTCATTTTATGACAAAATTATTATCATTATGTTGTATTTGATGTTGTTATTTTAATGTAGACTTGTGACTGGTATCCATTTGCGAACAATTTTAATTAAGTGATATACTTAAATTGCAAAATTGTTACTAGATTTGTAGCTGAAAACAGTTAACATGTAGTTCTAATTATTCTATGTAGACACTGAATAGAACTAAATATGACATAGCTTCACTTAAAAAGGTCTTGGAGAGGTCCTGATACATACTAAATTTGCAAATTTTATACTGTTACAGTGTATAATAATATATTATGATTAACAGATTTGTTTACAATAAAAAAATACATTCCATGCATTTTTCTTCAAGTTGTTATTTAAAAGTGAAGGTTTTCTGCCCCACTTTTTCAATTTACATGTTATTTACAGGCTCCCTTTTTTAATTTACATGTTATTTACAGGCTCCCTTTTTTAATTTACATGTTATTTACAGGCTCCCGTTTTCAATTTACAGGTTATTTACAGGCTCCCGTTTTCAATTTACAGGTTATTTACAGGCCCCCTTTTTCAATTTACAGGTTTTTTGCAGGCTCCCTGTTCAAATTTACATAATATTTACAGGCTCCTCTTTTTGATTTACATATTTTCTACAGGCTCCCTTTTTCAATTTACATGTTATTTACAGGCTCCCTTTATGATTTACAGATTATTTACACGTTCCGTTTTTCAAGTTACATGTTATTTACATGCTCCCTTTTTTGACTTACAGGCTCCCTTTTTTGATTTACATGTTATTTACAGGCTCCCTTTCTGATTTACAGATTATTTACACGCCCCGTTTTTCAATTTACATGTTATTTACATGCTCCCTTTTTTGACTTACAGGCTCCCTTTTTTGATTTACAGGCTCCCTTTTTCAATTTACAGGTTATTGCCATGTTATTTACAGCATTTTGACAACCCCCCTGTATTAAATTTACATGCTATTTACAGGTTTCATAGTTGAATCACAAAATATTTACAGGCTATTTACAGTATTCCCAAGAACAATTTACATGTCATTTACATGATCATAGCCCTTTGATCGAAAAATTTACAGTGTTTTCCCTATCATTTACATGTTTCACTTGAAATATTTACATGTTTTTTACATGGAACTTCACAAACATGAAAAAGGGGAAAAATCATGTAAATCATTCTTTACAGTCTCTTTTTGATGTTGATGATTTACATGTTAATTACATGTTATTTACATACTCTGTAAATTTTCAACTTTTCCAGTGAATTTCTACGTGTATAACATATCGTTATAAGACCTAATGTTCATTCAGATATCTTTTTATTGCATGCTTGTTATTCGGGATCATATCAAAGCTTGTCTTCAATTAACCCTTGATAAGGCGAGAAAGTTCACTGCTCTCAGGTGTGCGTTACAGACAGTAAATTTATTCACTACCAGTTATTCAGAGTATGGGCCACATACATACATACATACATACGTATGGGTTATTGACCAAGCGTGAGGTCAAGATGACTGGATATTGGCCAAGTTCTTTTTTTGCGTGTTTATGGACCGAGACGAAGTCGAGGTCCATAAACACGCAAAAAAAGAACGAGGCCAATATCCAGTCATCTTGACCGAACAATCTTGGTCAATAAAGGATTTATTATATGACTTAAAACACCAAAAAATGATCTTTGATCTTGCGGGACCAAGCGGGAAATCCCGAGCGGGCAGTATCGCTCCATCTTGCCCGCTCGGGTAGCCAATCAGAGCGCGCGATTTGGTTCATCTTGCCCGCTCACGGAGCTATTCATATAATAAATACGTTTATTGACCACTTCCCCAAAGGGGCTTTTCAGCGTCAATTACAAAGAAAAGGAAAAAGAAAAAGAAAGAAAAAAAACATATACAATCTATATTAAGTTACAATTGCAAATTATTAAGATATCGTTCTTCCCTCTTAAATTTGTCTAAACGTACCCCTCTAAGCTTATTCCTAAAACTATTGACATCATTGCATAACTTAATATGATTATTTAAATTATTCCAGATGTTCACTGTCCTATAGTAAAAAGTCTTCTGCCCAGTAGCAGATCTAAATAAAGGATTATTTAGCATCTGCGAACTTCTGGTTTCTAATTCCCGTTTACTTACAGTTTGCTTCAATTGTAATCAACCAAAATGTTATCAAGACCCCAGAGGGCACTTAAATTCTCGCTGCCTAGCGTCTTACTTCTCGCTCGTCTTTGGGGAGCCTTCATCACTGTTGGCTTTATATAGACTCCCATATAAATCAAAGTGACGTGACTATGAGCCACTCAACTTGAAAAATGGACGTACAATTTTGATGCCATCGACTTGAGGCTTTAATCCGAAAGTTAAGTTAAAGTAAAAGACCACTGACATTGTTAAGAAATAGTGCAAATCGCAACGGTAGGAGAGTACAAGAAGAGATGTAACACTGTTGAAAACATTCACAAAGTTATCGGTCGGTGAGACCAAGTCTTCGTCCGAGAGACCGAGGCAATTATAAGGAAAGTGCCGCATCAGATCACCAAAGCAAGTAATAATTATCATTTTCATATTCCTCTAGTTTTCGTTCAATCTCTACTTTCCTAGCCAGTTTCAGAGATTTTTCTCACCTCAACTTTTTCTCACCTTAGAAATTTAAGAAAACGCGTTCAGTGTAGAGTCACAATAAGGCGCGTTCCATTTGACCAAAAATTCCGGTTTGAATTACCGAAATTTTCGTATACCGAATGGAACGGTATATTTAACCAGGCCGGACCGATCGCGCTCTATTCCCGCCTGGGAACATTTCCCGCCATTATTACTCGACAAAATTCTGAAGAATAATGATGAAGTGGCTGTCGTAAGTGCAATAAGCTGCTTCATGCGAAGATTAACACACATTTAGGTCGATCTTTTGTAAGTAAATTCTTCCAGGATATTTACCTGACAGACTTAAGAATTATTTTCGTGAGATATTAATAAATGCGGAGGATTATGCAAACTGGGCAAATGCCCACGGTAATTTCGAAACGAACAGTCTACAATTTTTCATAAAAGCATATCCTAAGGTTTTCGAGGAGGATAGGCCGCAATCAATAAAAGGCTCGAACTGTGACAGACCGCTTTGCACCCATCGACTCGCCGCCATCTTGTAGCTTTCACGCACGACTAGAGGAACTGGGGGCGATTCAGAACGGGTGGTAAACGTCAAATGAAACGGAAAATTTCCGAAATTTCCAAATTTCCAGAAAAAAGGACAACCTTGAGAGGTTCATCGAAATTTACGCAATGGGTTTCCGGACGTTTTCTCTTCCATTTGATTTTGAACAGGAATTTTCGGAAATTTTAGTCGAATGGAATGCGCCCTACACCGGCCACAAGGATGATCTTTCAAAACATTTAATCACGGCTTGAATCATGCAAAAATTCATAGTCCCTTCATACAGCTGGATAATTTTGTGACTTTCAGTGTCCGAAGTCGGCTGGGTCTGATAAACCTTACCGAGACCTCAATAAAATATTATTCTGGATATCACAAAAACCGAGTATAATAATTATTTTATTATGCATTGAATGGTGAAAAAAAAAAGTCAATCTCTTTGCTTCTTCACTGACGGCAAGCAGCACAAAGCGTGCGAACTTGACATGATTTCCTTAAGAAATCATGCGCCGCGGTTATACATGACATGACTACCAGTAACCTTGAGTGTCCTTGACATGAGTATTGTATAATCTGTAATCAGACGTCACGGGCGCTAATTTGGAAAATTAGCTAAAATTAACCGTATGCTTTCGGCCAATCAGAAAAGAGATAGCGAGCTCAATGTATATATAATAAAGTCTAATGACAATCTTCTGATTTATACGGCTTAAATGCCAATATTCTTACCTTATGGTGAATTTTTTTTCTTTCTCGAAAAACAAATTCAGAGCAAGGTTTACTTAGGCCTTAGGGTAAAACTGTTTTCTTCAGCCTTCTTATTAATTAGAAAACTGTTAACTACGCTGTGGCGCGTTGACCATAAGTCAGTTTATGCAACAAGTAATGAAAAAGAGCTGAAGAGAGATGTATGTCCATCATAGGCATTTCTGTGTTCGATTATACTGCAAAGACAATACTACAGCAATACGCAGAGATTGACAAAGCAAGTGGCCAGTTAAAATCCAGGATATTGGTCACATCCATCACATGGTCAGATATCTCAGCTCAGTGCCCACATACCATTTCTCGTGGCATTACAACAGAATGCAAACCACTCAATAAAATTGGCTTATTTGAGCCACGTGATGGAAATCCTGCCTTGTCTTATTTCTGTAACTTTTACAACAGCTAAAACTACAATGCAATCCAATTTCATTATCACAGCAATCACGGAGCTCGAAAGTTGTACAATTACCAACAACCAACAACAACAACCACAACAACAAGAGCTTTATTTATCCCAAATTTACTTATCCCTCATACAATTCACCAGATTATGTCGTAAATTGTGGAATTATATTACAATTTCATCTGCAGGTAGTGCTTACTTTCGTTTCGTCCCAATTGATATTTTCCTGTTGAGCTCCTCTGCATGTTTTTTCTTTACTTCTCGAACACAATCAACTCGTTCATACACGCAGGAATGAATCCTGCATTCAAAAGAAATTTGTTTAAAATTTTGTCTTGCAACTGAGAAAGCGAAGAGTTGGGGTCGTGGCTGTCTTTACACAAACTGAAGTTGTCGAGTTCCAGAGCACATTTTACAACGAAACCGAGAGTGGAAAAAAAACGCGTCAGCTTTAATTTGAGGAACCGTGCTTTTCCTGAAGGTAGCGCGTTGACCATAAGTCAGTTTATGCAACAAGTAATGAAAAAGAGCTGAAGAGAGATGTATGTCCATCATAGGCATTTCTGTGTTCGATTATAATGCAAAGACAATACTACAATACGTAGAGATTGACAAAGCAAGTGGCCAGTTAGAATCCAGGATATTGGTCACATCCATCACATGGTCAGATATCTCAGCTCAGTGCCCACATAGCATTTCTCGTGGCACTACAACAGAATGCAAACCACTCAATAAAATTGGCTTATTTGAGCCACGTGATGGAAATCCTGCCTTGTCTTATTTCTGTAACTTTTACCACAGCTAAAACTACAATGCAATCCAATTTCATTATCACAACAATCACGGAGCTCGAAAGTTGTACAATTACCAACAACCAACAACAACAACCACAACAACAAGAGCTTTATTTATCCCAAATTTACTTATCCCTCATACAATTCACCAGATTATGTCGTAAATTGTGGAATTATATTACAATTTCATCTGCAGGTAATGCCCACTTTCGTTTCGTCCCAATTGATATTTTCTTGTTGAGCTCCTCTGCATGTTTTTTCTTTACTTCTCGAACACAATCAACTCGTTCATACACGCAGGAATGAATCCTGCCTTCAAAAGAAATTTGTTTAAAATTTTGTCTTGCAACTGAGAAAGCGAAGAGTTGGTGTCGTGGCTGTCTTTACACAAACTGAAGTTGTCGAGTTCCAGAGCACATTTTTACAACGAAACCGAGAGTGGAAAAAAAACGCGTCAGCTTTAATTTGAGGAACCGTGCTTTTCCTAAAGGTAGCGAGTTTATCAAGTAAAAGATCTGCACAGGCAACCGGAATTGTTCCCACTAACCAAGCTTCAGATTACTGCTGATGACGACAAATGTCATCTTGTTGGAATAAGACCACAAGCGTCTCTTCGCACTAAATAGGTTCTCAAACAATTGATCAATAAAGAACATGATAAGCTAGCACTTACATAAGACCATTTTTTTACGACTTAGACGAAGGGCACGTTTTAGTGGAAGATTGAAGATGGAATTTCTACCTTTTCTGCCCGCAAAATTCTACATTTCTATCACGCCGAAACTAAAAGATACGCGGAAATAAAACTGGAGCCTGGATGATGCTGTATGGGGCCCAAATTTGCCTACCTGGCAGCGAATCTAGAACACTTGCTGGTCGATCATTGAAATGGGAATCAAAATTACTGAGCGGGGGTAGCTGAACTCGAGCAATGGAACCAATTGTCAAAAAAAAAGGAAGAAGAACTGAGAAGAACTGTCGCCGAAACAAAAAAGTACAGACTGCTATAGAAATATCGTCAACGATAAACTAACGAATATGTAAATTTTGAATATTGGTGGGGCAATCGTCATCTCCACAGGTGAAAGCGAAATACTGGAATTAAAATGTGACGCCGCATTGCTGGAACCTAGCTAGAAGCGAAATTAACAACTTTGGTGAAGCTTAACACCAAACCGTAGAGCAGTAAGATCAATTTCATGCTAAGTTTGGCGCCCTTCTGTCTATGATGTCGGACGATTTGAACTCACGAAGTCTCAGTTTGATCGTTGTAGAAGTCAGCTTCCTCATAACCTTGAACGTTATGTCTCTAATTGGAAACACCTTGGTTTGTATTTCGGTTTACAAGAATGCTCGACTCCGAACGACAACAAACTTGTACATTATCGCTTTGGCCGCGAGCGATTTACTCTCTGCTGTGTTTGTGATGCCCATAAGCGTGAGCGTATTGATAACAGGCGACTGGATTCTCGGCGGAACGCTTTGCCAACTTCACGCCTTCTTCAGCCTGTTTGTTATCTACGTTTCTCCTGTGACAATGGGATTAACAGCTGTAAATCGGTATGTGAGAATCTGCAAGTCGGATCAGCAGTACAAGAGACTGTTTTCAGCGAGAAAGTCACGCGCTTTGCTTGCCTCCGTGTGGAGCTTCGTTGCATGTTACACGGTGGTTCCTCGATTATTTGGTCTTCAAGCGTACGAATTCGTCCCAGGTTACGCCCAGTGCTCCATCGCACATCTCAGCGAAACCGGCAAATCTATTCACTATGGCATCGTCGTTACGTTGTTCTTTTTAACACCGTTGATATCAACTACATTCAGCTACACAAAAGTCGCGAAGATGATCCGAAAGCACAATGCATCTGCAACTGCGATGATTCAAAGACGAGAAAACGCTAGGGAAAGAAGTGGAAAATGGCGAAAAAGCAAGGGTATCACCAGTCATGAGATCAAACTCAGCAAGTCGCTATTTGCAGTCGTCTTCGCCTTCATGATCTGTTGGGTTCCGTTCTGGATCATCGTCATCCTCCGTCGCTTTCGCCTTGTGGCAATGATGCCTCGAAACGTTGAGCTGTTTGTATTTTTCTCTTTTATTTGTCAAATACAATCAACCCTTTCATATACGCTGGGATGAATCCTGCATTTCGAACAGAATTCCGCAAGATTGTCCTCTGTAAACACTGGCATGAAGTTGAGGTAGCTGATAACAGGAAAGCAATGAGTGAGGATGCAGCTGAGACTCCAAACATGGAATTATTTCGTCGCGTGCGCCGACCGAATTTTCATCACGATACTTCTTTGATCAGTCTTTCGGTCGAAACAAGTGAAATTTGTCGAATAAAGTCGGTAGATCTAGGACTTGGACTTTCCATATCAGAAACTACCTGTTTATAGAGGCGAATGATCAACTGGTTCATTTAAAAAAGTTGAGTTCGCATTGATCCCGCCATTATTAGTTTCATTGGGCTTGTATCTGAATTTTCCTTCATTCAAAACTATGGTTTTCTAGAGCAGCCAGACATGTAATATTTTCTTGTTTATCGGCTAAACGCGCCATTTTATATAAATGAGCCAATTTACCGCGGCCAATTACAATTATTGACAAATGTCAATACAAAGGGGAGCACACGGAATTAAACTAATTCAATATTTTAACCGATGTGCAAGGGCCTATTATCAGGAGATTTTAACCCATGCTCAACTGACCAATTGTATACCAAATTACCTTGATTTTCAGCCCCTTTCATAATTTAGCATCGATGGGCCGGTTGGAATTTACGAGGCTTTCGTAACTTTGTCCAATAAACTGATGCAGTGCTCAAATATTGTTTTGCAGTAATTGGATTGCTCTTAAAGGGGCTACCTCATGCTATTCTACGTAATTTTGTTTAATTTTGCTAATTATGAGCTCTAAACGTTAGAAATTGGCAGACAAAGGGTCTTTCATTTGCAGTATCATGGCCACATAACACCTGAAAATGATGTTCCAGCTGAGTAAATGACATTTTAATGCATGCAAATAAACTGACATACCGTAAATTTGAAAAAAAGGTGGACCGACGTTTTTCAAATTGACTCGAATGCATGCTATTTAAATCCTCTCCAGTTTTGTCCACCCATGCCCCTTCTTGACCTTCCTGTGTTTTGCTGGAGTTCTTCTATAGTTTTGAGAAGTTATTTTGATATTTTAGTTAATTCTATGACTATTTGATCAGTGCTGAAATTGCCTAAAATTGCGTGACCTGTCCCCTGCAATTGAGCTCCCCGTGGGGATACAAACCCAGCAGTCGTATAACTTTGCGACTTCTGTGACCAGCTAAGGCTTTTCAGGTGGCTAGTGCATCACCCAACGGCCTCAAGTTTCTCACTGTTAGGTCCATTATCTGGAGTGCAACCAGCCCAGTATATCGGCAATCTTCGCAAGATGACTGCAGAAGACAGGAATGTTGCCTCTTGCAGGCTGTTAATGCCTAGATCTTGCAGCTTTAAGATGTTTTAAGTTGCTGTTGTTTTTAAGTTGCTGTCATCCTTTCTCATCAGTCAGCCTCTTCACTCCACTTGCTGTCTTTACGGTAAGACAGATCCTCTTGCAGGTGGCTACACACCATTTAATCTTGGTTCTCATCTGGTCTACTGTGAACGGGAATGAATCTTCATATTGTTCGTTCAGTTTATTTAACACAGACTGATAAGCCTCTGTGTTGTATGCTTTCTTGGTGTTCGTGAAAACCAGCTTCCGAAGAATGTTCTCGTCATTGACGATTATGTTTACCATGTCAGTCACCTGGATCTCCAACGAAGTTGCTTTCCTACCACG
>NC_090880.1:16847742-16870242 GCF_036669935.1 Montipora foliosa
TACTATCTTTGCACTGGACAAAAGTAGTCCCTAGGGGACCTGGCTTTTGTAAGTTTAACAATGCTCTCCTGGAGGATAATAATTTCGTGGAACAAATGCAACAAAGGTATTCTGGATTTCGGGAAAAGTATAATTATATTCAAGATAAAAGAATGTACTGGGAACTGCTTAAAATGGAAATTAGATGCTTTACTATCTCGTTCGCCAAAGGAAAAGCAAAGGAAGCGAAAAAACGGGAACTCATAATTAAGGACGAAATGGATAGACTTGACCATATCATTTGTAGCAATTCTGATGTTATGTCTCTCGACGAAGAGTTGAAGAAGTATGACAATCTCAAAAAGGAACTTCAACAAATATATGAAAGCAAAGGTGAAGCTGCAAAGTTTCGATCCAAATGCTTGTGGGCTGAAAAAGGCGAAAGACCTACAAAATATTTCTTTAATCTCGAGAAAAGAAATTACAGCAAGAAGGTAATCTCAGAATTAGAAGACGACGAGGGAGAGATAACAAAAGAAGAAGAACAGATTTTGTTAAAAATAGAAAATTATTACAGAGATCTCTACACGTGTAAAATGGATGTTACTGAAGAGCAGTTTAATCATTACATAGAACATCTAGAAATCCTTCGTCTCTCACAGGAGGACAGTAAGAAATTAGACGGCCTCGTAACGTATGCAGAATGTAAGGAAAGCTTGGCCTCTTTCGGCAATGGAAAATCCCCAGGGGAGGATGGTTTTACTGTCGAGTTTTACTTAAAATTCTTTGACCTAATTGGAAACGACTTAGTAGAGAGTCTCAAAGCTGCATATGAAAATGGACAGTTATCAATCTCACAGCGTAGAGGTATAATAACCCAAATACCAAAAGAAGAATCAGCGCTATTAGAACTGAAGAACTGGCCCCGGTTCCTGGAAAGCCGATTAGTGCTAATCGAGGATTAAATATCGCTAATCGCCGAATAAATTTTATCTCACGATTAGATTCTGTTCCTGAAAGCACGATTAATCTTAATCTAGGAATAAACTAAAGGTTAACTTTAACCCACCTAGCGAGGACGATTAACTCGCTAATCGGGGGAAAATTTTGTCAAAACAAACAAAATGGCGGACTTACTCTTCCCTCTAATTGATCCGCAAATACGCGAAAGAAAGTTCCAACAGCGAGAAATTGACCTCGACGAACTAACTGACGAAGAACTCCGCAGTAGATACAGGTTTGGACGGGAGTCAATAAAATTTCTCGTAGAAATCCTGAAAGACGATCTTCAAAGGCAGACGCGAAGAAATCATGCGCTGTCGCCAACGTTACAAGTTCTTGTAGCGTTGCGTTTTTTTGCCAGCGGCAGTTTCCTACAAATAATCGGTGACACCGTTGGCCTTCCTAAATCCACCGTTTCAAGAATTGTGACCGACGTGTCAAAGGCTTTTGTGAGCAAGCAGGAGGAGTTTATCAACTTCCCTACCGAACCTGCTGAAGTTCAAGACGTCAAAAGAGGATTTTACGAGAAGGGAGAGTTCCCTGGTGTTGTAGGTTGTATCGACGGGACCCATGTGAGAATTCAAGCGCCCAACAAAAATGAGAATGACTATGTCAACCGTAAGGGCTACCATTCCATCAATGTCCAAGCAGTATGCAACCATAAAGGTAAAAAAGGAGTATATCATTTTCAATAAGCATTCAATATACAAATGATAAAGAACAAAGCAGAAATAATACATATTATCTGAGGGGGTGGTAGAAGACTAAGTTCATGTGCTCCAAGAATAGTTGTTGGAATTTCTATTAATCTTTAAAAGATTTTAACTCTTCTGGTGAAAAAATATTAATAATTAGCAAAGTAATCAACCCTGTAGTATGTTTTTATGGTAGGGACCCCATAAGAGAGTTGACAATAACATGCTTGTCATCTCACTCAGATGTTTGAATTCAATTATCTTTGGGCAGAATGTAGATAAACATAGGTAAAAAAAAATGGAGCTAAGAGACCGGTCATTATTTATCGCCTGGGGACACGGAGGATTTGGGACTAAACAAGGTGAAATTTAGCTGATCCCTCCTTTGAATGTTACTTCACTGAAGTAATCCCCCCTAACAACTTTAGATGATTTTCACAATCCCCCCATGTCTTCATTTTCCAAGCAAATTTGAGTGGTAACTCTCTGAATCCTTCCAAAGTTTTCAGTGATCCCCCTTTAGGGTTCTCAGTTACGACGGATCCCCCCTTTTATTCTCCTCAAAATTAAGTGATCCCCCCACTAAAATCCTCCCCACCGGAGATAAATAATGACTAGTCCCTTAAGTCTAAATATTATATACTACAGTGCTTGAGGCCCACAAAAAGTCAGATATCTTCGTCCTCTTCAAACAAAAAGATTGGAAGGATGGGGGCTCAAATCCAAAAAACCTATCAGAAATCTATGAGATTTAACCATGGAATTTCTGGAAGGATGTAGTCTCTAACAATCAATAAAAACTCTCAATACGGGAGGTATGGATACTTTATGGAATTACACGATAAAGTACAAAAGTTATTGTTGAAATTTCTTTAGGCATGTTTACGAACATCGTTGCACGATGGCCTGGTAGCACACATGACAGCTTCGTATTTAGCAGTTCATTGATTGGTCAGAGGTTTGAGTCTCAGCCCAGCACATTGGAAGATGGCTTGCTTCTTGGAGATAGTGGGTACCCTTGTAAACCATATCTCATGACCCCATATCTCAACCCTACATCTGTAAATGAGGAAGCATTCAACCAGGCCCATAAAGCTACAAGGGTGGCCATTGAACAAACCTTTGGATGGTGGAAGCGAAGGTTTCACTTGCTTCACTCAGAAGTAAGAATGAAGCCTGAGAAGGTCTGCCTTATTATTGGAGCTTGCGCCATATTGCACAACATCGCTATACTGAGGAGTGAACCACAGGATTGCCACCTCCTGCATGAAGACGACCAGCCAGCAATGGCCCCCTTTCATGGCCCACAGAATGGAAAGGCTGTGAGAGATCACATTTGCCACACCTTTTTTTAAAATTCCCATTTCTCCACTAGACGTGTATCTTACGGTGTCAGCATCTAAATTCTTTAAATAACCTAAACATTGTCAATATTGCAATCTTCTAAGACTCTCTGTATGGGTAATAGCTGCAGAAGTCTATTTTGTCACACATTTTCCTTTAAATCATCCGATTTTAAGGTAAAATTGTTGCATATCAAGAATCATTTTGTGTTCCAGTGCTACTAGTGAGTTTGCCATCATTCAACGTCTAACATTGTCAAACTTGGTTGAAACATTCAAGCCATTGTCACTTTAATTGCTAAGATTGTTGCCTCATCAAAAGTGGTCT
The DNA here is from genome assembly GCF_036669935.1 of Montipora foliosa. NCBI lineage: Eukaryota > Metazoa > Cnidaria > Anthozoa > Scleractinia > Acroporidae > Montipora > Montipora foliosa. The sequence goes on from NC_090880.1 coordinate 16,851,090, forward strand.
TTGTGATTTATCAATTTTGTCTAAAATACCCAATACAGAGGTTCATAAGCCAAGAAGAGTATAAACTTTGTTGCATGTCTTTTGTTCCAAAAATGCTGTCCTCTTTGAAGAACTTAATTGTTCAGCTATTGGTACTGTTTATGTCCTGACATAGTCACAACATCCTTCGCCAAAATGTTCAAAATGTTTATGTCACTGACCAAGGCTTAACAGCTAATGTAAATACACTAATGGAAGTATTATGACCAAGTATCTCTGACCACTGTTAATACACTTGGAACTACAAGACATTTTCTGGATAAAAGGAAACCAGTACAAAGGAATAATTCCTACAATTCTGCCTGTTGGAAAGATTCCAAATAGTAATGACTTATCAGATCATAATAGGTTTCTGCGAAACTGTCCACCTACCCCTTCCCTAAGCCAACATTAACAGTTACATTTTGTAATACCAATATGGATCCTTCCTCTCAGTTTTACATGGATAATAAAAATGAAAGGAGAATGCAAGAAACAAAAGACTCAATTCCACCTGTAATTTGTCTTGGAGGAAATGTAATTAGTACTGTGTGACCCCCACCCTATCTGATGGGCACTTTAATTTAATGCAATATAAAATAATGGATTTGAATAAAAATGAAATACATTACTATGTAACTGGTCACAGAGACATTATTTCCATAACTGGGATAAACAAGATTTTTTGTATGAAAAAATATGCTTGAAATTTATGAAGAATCTGAAACATTTTACAAAACATTGTAAGCTAATGTAAAATCCCAATATCAATATAAAGTGTCATTAAAAATATCCTGCATTCAATTTAGGATGGTTTCCTTCTCTTCATCATCCAGGTTTTTGCTGATAAGAAGAATTTCCATTCGAAGCTTTGTTTTCTTTAGCTCCAGCATTTCTTGTTGCAGTTTTAATGCCTTTTGCTGCTCTGCAAGAATATCAGCTTGTGAAATTCGTCTCTTTCTATTTGGTGGCAACGGTGAATGATCTTCCTGTGCTATGAGACCAAGTTTCATCATACCTTCACTCGATAGCGTTGGTAAATCTTGTTGGTCTTCCACAATATCTGCTTCAGCTGGTTCTACTATATTCAATTCAAGAAAATGTTGTGCATTCAGCAGCAGAAATTTGAACTATAGGAAAAATGTTGAAAAACATACGATATTTACGTAAGCTTGTATTCATGTTTTTTATAAGCATTCAGTGCCCTTTTTTCAAGTCCTTCTATTACTGCGATTGAGATTTCCTTCGCTGTTGACCCTTTCCTATGTCGTTACGTCGAAATAAAACTTGCTTTCGAAACATAAATGCAAGCTTGACTATAAAAAAAAATAAGTAAGCTTTTCACTAAAAAGCAAAGGAGAACAAATTCTTATTCTCGAATTACGAGTTCACCAGAGCCTAAATTCGAACGTTTCTCGGTGTAAGAGAGAATTCAAAGAAGGTAACACAACAGAACCAAGAAAAACAAAGTTCACAGGTTCTTACACCGAAGTTAACCCCGTTTTTGCTACTGTCGGGGATCATCGAGTTGGTAACTATTAAAACCAACACTATCTTGTCTCAGCCAACCATAAACATTTAGCGTAAAAATGAGGTTGCCTCACATTTCGCAAAGTAAAATGGCAGAAAATGGGGAGGAAACTATGCAAAATAATTTAAAAACTTAAGTACTTATCTTAAACTGCTCAACGAAAGGTTCCCAGATAAAACCATACCAAACATGGCGGACAAAGCTACAGCTTTCTAGGAAATCACATGACCAGTAAAACAAAGAAATATTTACATAAGCTTTCTCACCAAGCCCTTCGCCGCCACCAGTCTCAAATCCCCCCAGTCCTGAGAAGGCTGGTGTGTCCTCAAAAATTTCTATGATTTGCTCACTTGACTGGGAAGGGGGCTTGGGTGGAGGTCCACCGCCAGTCTTCTTGTACTCTTTCTTGTAATTACTAAATTCTTTTTTGGCTGTTGAGTGGAGGTTCTTCCACTTGTCTTTTATTTCTTGGACGGAGCGATTCGCTCGGCCAACAGCGTTTACCTCCTTGGTAATTTCATCCCAGACTTGACTTTTTCTTTTGTTGGTTATATTATTCGTCAGCTTTGACTGGATCACATCAATATTTTTTTTTACACTTTCTGTAATTACGGAAATCTCAAGCGGTGAGAAATTTGGTTTTCTTTTTCTTTCCTTTACTTCAAGTTCTTTCACCTCAATTTCCGCCATTTTGTTTTCTTCACCGGCCCCGCAATCCGCGCCAATTTTTCGCGCCATATTTTTTCAGAGGCAGGCGGTCGAAAAACTCGTTAAACCGGTTTTCATTTAGCACTAATCTGGGATTAGTTAATCGCGGGATAATTTCGCTTTCAGGAACTCCTTTTTAACCCACGATTAGTTATCCGAGGAATAAGAAATTTAATCGTGGATTTGACGCTAATCGGAGGATAGATTAATCGGCTTTCCAGGAACCGGGGCCTGGAGACCAATAACTCTTTTAAATGTGGACTATAAAACTGCGTCCAAAGCAATAGCTAAACGGATTGAACTGATATTGCCATCGTTGATTCACCCGGATAAAACAGGTTTTGTGAAAGGCAGATATATCGGTGAGAATATTAGGCTCATTGCTGATGTTATGGAGCAAACAAAGAAGCTAAACCGCTCTGGTATATTGCTATCGTTAGACTTTCAGAAAGCTTTTGACACCTTAGAATGGTCATGCATACATCATGTTCTAAAATTTATAACAACTTTGGTGACAGCTTAAGAAACTGGGTAAAGGTCTTTTACACTGATATACAAAGTGCGGTACTAAATAATGGCTATGCCACCAACTGGATAAAACCTTCTACCGGAGTAAGACGAGGATGCCCACTTTCTCCCTACTTGTTCATACTAGCGGCAGAACTTATGTCCATGAAAATTCGTCAATCCAGTGCTGTCAAGGGAATTTCGATAGTTGAAAGGGAAATTAAAATTAGTCAATTTGCAGACGACACCAACCTGCTATGTTTCGACCTCTCTTCGGTGGAAAAAGGATTACAAATCGCAGTGGATTTTGGCGAAATCTCAGATCTCAGGCTTAATTTAGAGAAAACTAAAGCAATGTGGCTGGGGAAGTGGTCAGGCTAGAAAGACAAACCTTTGCAGTTAAAATGGGTCAGTAGTCCGACCAGAATTCTGGGCATTTATTTCTCCTATGACGAGAAAGGTAATAATGAAATGAATTTCAACCTTAAGATAAATAAATTGCAAACAAACTTGGATATATGGAAGTCAAGAGATCTCACACTATTTGGGAAAGTGATGATAATCAAGGCGCTTGGGGTATCATCTCTTATTTACTCAGCTTCAAATATCAATGTTCCAAAGGATATTATAAGTAACGTTAAAGGTAGGCTCTTTAGATTCATCTGGAAAAACAAAGGAGACAAAATAAGAAGGGAAGGACTATATCAGGATTATGAGAAGGGCGGGCTGCGTATGACGGATATTGAAACAATGATCAAAGCGCTGAGACTAGCATGGATACCAAGACTTATACGGGAAGGCCATCCCAATTGGAAATTTGTTCCAAACTATTTTTTTCAGAAATACGGGGGCCTCTATTTTCTTCTATCATGTAATTACGACGCAAAAGACTTTGAAGATGTACCCTCTTTCTATAGGGACATTTTATCGTTCTTTCATGAATTGAAAGCTCTTCATGGATGCCATCGATACCATGGACGGGATACAATTCTATTTAATAATAAGGAAATACGCATTGATGGTAAACCTTTTTTTCTGGAAGGAGTGGTTCGAGAAAAGAATTAGAACGGTTAAAGATATTTTAGATAAGAATGAAAATATTCTATCATTTCCTGCTTTTCAGTCAAAATATTCACTGAAAAATCTACCTTTCTTCACTTTTACCAAGTTACTTCTGCTATTCCAGGTCACCTCCTAACCAAGGCGAAAAGTAATGATTTCAATACTGAAATGATAAACAATGAGGACCCGGAGTTCTTTCACTTAGATGAAAATGTAGTTATTAATTTACTGCGAGCCAAATTCAAAGACTTCTACTGGTTAATCGTTGATAAGAAGTATAAAGAAAAACAAACTGGTCCAAAGAGATGGAATCAAACCGTTCCCATGGACAAAACTAACTGGAAAAATATATTCAAATCGGTACAAAAGACTTGTAGAGAAAATAAAGTTAGGGAATTTCATTTCAAATTCATTCATAGAATTGTGGTGACCAAAAAGGAACTCTTTAGGTTTAATATCAAACCAGATAGTAATTGTATATATTGCGGGGATCTGGATTCTATACACCATACTTTTTCAGAATGCCAGTTTACAAAGTCCTTTACTCAAGAAGTGTTACAATGGTTTAATACAGAGAATGACTCTGAATTTAATCTAAACACTGAAGATCTTCTTTTTGGTATTTTTCCAAGTTCAATTACCTTGATAAAAAAAATTGAACTACACCCTCCTCTTTCTGCGGTATTATATTTATAAGAAAAATGACTCACCATTTCTATTACTTTCGGATTTCATCAACAAAGTTAAATATAAGTATAAGCTTGAAAAAATTATTTAATAACCATAAAAGCTCCTCCATCTGCTATTTTATACATTTAATATAACTGTAATATAAGTATGATTGTATAGATGTATTTAATTAATTGTATTTTATTGTGAAATAGGCTTAAAATAAGTGAAAAAAGTGTTGTAATTGTAAGGAATAATTATTATTAAAAAAAAAAAAAATGTTCAGTTGTGTTATCTTTCCAAACTCAAACTCAAAAGGGACAATGCTTTTTTAATGTGAACTTTGGAGTACTGCATAAATGTAAACAATGAAACATTTCATGTTTTGAAGCACGGTTTCAAAATCAAGACTTTGAAACACAAATTGAAGACATTTCACCCTGGCAATTAACCCCTGTATTTCCTTCTTGAGAGTAACTTTTGGTTTTCACTCTTCTTAACGCTGGACGATTTTAATGGTCAAATTAAGAGAATGGTTAAGGGTCAAGTGAGTGCCTACGCAAGTTTAATTTATCCGTTAGCAAGCGAGACCGTGCAAAAACTTTAACAACAAGAATTTGCCGTGTTTTTCTGGCTTTGTTGTTATTTTCGGAAATAAAGCCAATTTTCATTCGGCCGATTATTCAGCTCGCATAGCATAAACTACAACAATTATTCACTTCAGCGTCGGTGAAACTGATGGATATCACCTAGCCGTTTCACAGCCCGGTGATTATGCACCACTTATCTCCCACACTAAGGTGAATAATTGATCAATAACATAGGTTAAAATCAGTTGTTTCTGTTCGATATACCACTGAGTTCACGTTTACTTCATTTCGTAGGTATAATGGAGAATGAAGGGCTCTCAAACATTGGTAAGCAGTAACGTAAATTTCCCCTTAAAAGTACTATTGCCTGGACAAAAATGCAAAATTTGAGAATATAAAGGAAGGGATTGAAAAATATCGCAATATAAATGAGAATAGGTAGGTTTTATCCAACATTCAAATGCCAATTTTTAAGCAAAAAGATGGGTGTATCAAACAGCCTTTTTGGCCAAAATTCAGGGATACCTTTTTCCCATAGAAGACAATCCTTGGCTGGATTTCAATGACGATATACTGTAGATCCTCTATTAAGCCCCTCCCCTCGAATTGATCATTTTAAGCACATTTAATTAAGAGGCGACTTGAAAAGAGTGCCTTGTTCAATTAGCAAAACACATTACGAGTAGCAAACGAGAAGGAAGAAAAACGTTCGAGTTCCGTTTCCCTACTTCCTGTTTTGTACCAGGGCAATGTCCGTCTATTATGGAAAAACGCGAATTGAGTGTTATTAAACGTGTTCATGACAAGTTATTTTCAGCAAAATCTGGAATTTCAGCACGTGAATAAACGATACCGGATCACTCCAAGTCATAATTTTAAAGTGCTGAAACAGTTTATCATTTATTAAGCAGGAAGAATGGGGTGGGGGAGAGGGCAGTTTTGCGCTTCAAAGAGAGGGGAGTAATAACGTTTTTTTTCCCTTTGAATCAGGGGGTAATAATTCAGTCTGAATCTAGGGACGCTGTTCTTGTAGCATGGTCAAAGAGTACGTCGGATAATACTCGATGAAGGATTGTGAAAGTACGAAGTAGAAACACATTTATCTACTCTGCAGAGGATGATCTCTACTACAAATGTGCTGGAGATGCCATGAAGAAGTGCTTCATGGAAGGCTTGCAAGTAGCCGAGCATGAACTCGAGGAAGAAGACCCTGAGGCAGGCGATGATGCAAACGATGATTATATTTGTTGCCTGGAAGAACAGACAAAGGCAAAGAAATGCCATTACACGGTGGGGAGATGGTTCGTGACGCTGCTTTAAGGACTAAAGGCTCTGGCGGACCTTCGGGTGTAGACGCCAATGGCTTTAGAAGAATACTTGCGTGCAAATCTTTCACGAAATCTGGGTCCGATCTGTGTACAGCTATAGCTACAATGACCAGACGACTGTGCACGGAATTTGTTGACTTTCTTAGTATCGAAACAATTTTAACCAATCGTCTGATTCCACTTGACAAAGGAGAGGGCGCGGTCCGGCCGATTGGAGTTGGTGAAGTAATACGGAGGATAATTGCGAAATGCGTGATGAGAGTAACAAAACCAGATGTCGTTGACGCAAGTGGCTCGCTGCAGGCATGCGCAGGCCGTAAAAGTGAGAGTGAGGCTGCCATTCATGCAATGCGCAATATTTTCGACGCTGATGACACGGACGCTGTTCTTCTTGTTGACACCTCAAATGCCTTTAATGCCCTGAAAAGAGCTGCTGCGTTGCACAATACAAGAGTCCTATGTCCAACCATAGCTACTTATGCGATTAACACCTACAGACAGCCTGCGAGGCTCTTTATTATAGGCGGCCAAGAACTTAAATCAGCGGAAGGCACCACACAGGGGGACCCTCTCGCTATGAGCATGTACGCCATTAGTCTCCAGCCACTGATAACGCGTCTACACGTCTCAGGCTCAGCTAGACAGTGTTGGTTTGCTGACGATGCAACGGGAAGTGGTTCCCTGAAAGATGTGCGGAAATGGTGGGACGAGCTATCAGAGAGTGGTCCGGCGTTAGGGTACTTCCCCAATGCAAAAAAGTGCTGGTTGATCATTAAATCTGATAAAGAACACGCTGCTATGCATGTATTTGGTGACACAGCGATTAACATCACCTCTGAAGGCCACAAGCACCTAGGTGCAGCTCTTGGATCGAGGTCATTTCTGGAAGGGTACGTGGGCGAGAAGGTAGAAGACTGGGTAAACCAGGTCATCAAACTTGCAGAGTTCGCCTTATCACAACCTCAGGCGAGCTATGCAATCAACGGAGTCTAAAGAAACAAAATTTCGTCCTTGCAATCATAACTTTGATCATTCTATCCCTTGCTAGAGGCATAAGCTGGAAAATAACTGGTGTGACTCCTAATGCGACTCTGTGCCGCGGTTTTAAAATCCTGGTTTTCTCTTAAGCCGATGATACATAGTTCAACATCTTGCAACATTTGTTGCTCAACAAATGTTGAACAATGTTGCACAAACGTGCATGTTGAACGGAATACAGCTGGTCTCTATTTTCGTTCAACATCGTTCAACAACATTCAACGTGTTGAATGGCATATTTCAAAATTCAACATGACACGACACACTGTTCAACATTTCTTGAACAAGAGCTGCAACATTTGATCAACATTTGTTGAACAAGAGCTGCAACATTTGATCAACACATGTTGAACCGTGTATCATCGGCTTTAGAAACAAACACCCATGCGAATGCACGGATAAAAGCATCTCGGACACAAAAGGAAGCGAAGAACAATCGACTCTCTGCTTGTAAGAAATAAGTATTTATTCTATTCGGGGATACCCAGGAGATAAAAAAAAGGTAAACCTTTCTATAAAAGTTTGGATGCTCTGTCACTGACGTACAGGAGCCTCATGGGAGCTTAGGCTTAAACTTGATCAGTACCTTAGCTTCACGGTGCTGGTATGATTATGTAGGTTTGTAACTAAATGTGAACTGAAGCCATTTGAGCACAGCCAGAAACATAACGCCAAAGAATCGATCTTCCCTTCGATGTCCCAAATCGAAGGGAAATGGTAAGGTAAGTAGTCCCGAAAAAGGGTTTCCTGCAAGTACGAATCACGCGTATATATTCCTAATCAATAAGCTGGTGGTTAGGCTTTCTCTTAGCGTTTGCAAAGAAGAGATCGCGATCCTGATTTTTTTTTAGTTTAAGTACCCAGGCCTGGGACCAACCTTCTGTACTGTAAACATGCTGTGCAGTGTTCGTAAAACTATTGGTAAGGCGCAAGCAGTTCCTCGCTCTTCGCTTTCCTGACTTTTGCTGCGCATGGCACTTCGTTTACTTACTTGCAACACAGGCCATCATGTTACACATCCGAAACTGAGTGTCCGCACCTCGGCATCTTTCCCCGCCATATTTAGGAGCGGGGTCACTGCATGCTCTCCTTCGTTTCTGTTTTCCGTATCCGCAAGGTTTGTCACAGGGTTCCCACTCTGCCCATCGTCCCCAGTTTCCGTTGACGGGCGCTGAAACAAAGGTAGAAGTAATCGGTCAGTGTAAAATGCAGACTACAGACTGCAGACTGCAGATTGTATATTGGGTTTAAAATGCGGACTAGGTACAAAATGCAGACTGCAGACTGGGTTAATGCAGACTGAGGCCTAAACTGTCACATCGTTTGATACGCGACATAAAGTGACCTTAGAGTCACGAAATGTCGGTCTTGTTTTCTCTGCCGCAAAAATTTCCATTTAGATCTATTTCCTTCTAAAAACATTATTGTTAACATTCAGAATTTGTGTTTGTTCTTTAATCTGAAGCATAAACACTTGTCGATATGGCTTCACGGCTCACCTAAAGGGAATTCGAATTTAAGCCTTCTGATGATTGCCGATTGTCAAAAAAAAAAACACGTCATCAGTTGCTTTGCTCGCACGTCTTCCACATTTCTGCGAAAGATCGTTTTCACTGACCCTCAACAAAAAAGTTAAATCAAAACTGTTCAATGAAACAAAAGTTGGAATGTTGTAGGAGACAAATTCATAAATCACTTCTCGAATTCTCAGGTCTGTGCATTACAACAAAACACCTTTAGATGTGATGACATTACTGTGAAAACTTTCAATTGTGTCCTCATAACATCTGCGGGACCGATTTCGGAAAACTTTTGAAACGAGAGAGGCCGCTTCGAGCTAAGAAAATGAAACAGACTAGATTTTTTAAGTGGAACTCATATTTTTTGAACGGTTTTAAAACAATGCGAGAATTTAGGCCCCAGTCTGCATTTTAAGCTCAGTTTGCAGTCTGCATTTTGCATCTAGTCTGCATTTTAAACCCAATCTGCAATCTGCAATCTGTCTGTAGTCTGCATTTTATACTGACCGGAAAAGTAATTTAACAGATCTATTTGCACGATGAGTGCGTCTCTGAAATACGAACTCGAACGGAACTTCTGCCTTGTGCCCAACCAAGGTCTCACAGAAGTGTCTCAATAAAACAATCCTTGGACAAAAACTAATATTTTACTGTAACTGCCTTGAATGCAGTTTAGAAAGTTGCAGCCATCAGTAGTATATCAATAGTTATTTTAAAATATTCGAGGCAACCTGAGCGTCTCCATCTAGAGTCTCCAGTGCGTTCCGCAGTGATACCATGCTTTACACGGGTCTATTTTTTCTTATCTAACCCGTACCACTATTACTTCAAACCAGCTAAACTACATGTAAATTGTCGGCGGTCTTTGCTTATTCGAGGACCGAAAGATACGTTAATTTCGTCGGCCAGAGGTGAAGGCGGAAGATTTTGCTCTTGTTTATTGAAACTTCCTTTTCTGAGTGATTTAGCGAAACCAACAAGCCGCACCCCTACGCCCTTTACGAAAGGTTGCTGTGCTGTGCTGTTGTTTTTAGATTTCAGCGGCGAACGCGATGACGCACGAAGGCCACATCTTGCGCTGGCAAAGCCCAGAAATTTAACGACTTGCTCATGACGAAGGTCAACGTCGTTTGTGGGTTGTTCGTCGACGTCGGCTGGGTTTTATCTGTGTCGTCCAGCGACGGAACAGTTCGTAGTCCAAGGTTGTTGGTGGTGGTGACATGTGATTGGAAATCCAGCCACCACGCTGCCCCCACCCCCGCAATCGCCGTTCGCGTCTAGGAATGGATCGGACTACCAATCGCGGCATGATGGAGTGAGTGTCCCTGAGATCATTTGGAAGGGGGAACGGCTTGATATATGGGCCCATTGACGGTGTGGGGAAGGCCGCCGATTTAACCATAGCAAGAACACAATCACGCGCCCTACATTGATGGGCGACAAACTGACCCATAGGTCTTGTGGGACAATACCTTCTGAGGGCCATTGCTCGATAGTGTCTAAGAGCTCTGTAGGGCAACAAGCACGCAAGGAGCTCACCTCTCGGGTCCATCGCCAGCAGTGCCAAGTATCGCACAACAACATACACTGAGACCACATTGTATCATTTGAAACGAACAAGCTTTATTCAAACCACTTTATACAAGAAGAAATGACAACGACACTGTCTTGGTCTGAAACGGACTCTCCTAATATGTCATTATGCTCCAGCATGCGTTCAGTCAACTTTCTCAGCTTCTGTTCGGCTTTTCGTTCATCTTTCAACATCTCTTTCAGTTTGGCTAGTGCTAGGCGAGCAATGAGTTTGCTGTGCTCTTCTTCTTTCGTTCCTTCTTCTTGCAGGTTCATTGATCGCTCACATTCATCCGTTAACTTTCGAAGTGTGATGCGTTTCCGTTTTGGAGCAGGGGTGCGTGGCTTTTGGGGCACTGTGATCTTCCGTTTCAAATTTTGGGGGTCTCCATTCACTTCGGCCGCAGGCTCTTTCCTTGCTTGCTTGACTTCACCGATACTTATCTTTGGCAGAATCATCACTTTTCCGACCGGTTCTCGGATGGTTTTCTGCATCGTTTCTTTCCTCTCTGCATTCAACGGCTTTAATAGGTCCGTGTGGGTTAATGGTGCACCGTGAGGTTCTTGTTTCTCTGCACAGAGGTCTGTGTGAGAGGTTTCTTTGTGAATAGACATGATGGAACGTACTCTAGATGGAGGTGCTCTACACATGAAATGGTGTATGACTGTCAGGGAATGAAGTTGTCCAAATCCTTTCTTGCTTTTTGATTGGTCCACATCACACACGCAAAACATCCTGCACATGATTGGTTGTTTGACGGACCTTTGATTTGATGCTATTCTTAGCACGTTTAGCTGTTTTTTGCATCGAAGACCTTACCGATTGACTGGCTTTTCTTCTCAACCCGCTGACTCCTGCACGCAAAACCGTGCCTGCTGCCGCATCAAGCGCTTCACCTTGTACCAAACTCTGCAACCCTTCTGTTACAGCAGGAGCCCCTATCTCCAATAGAGTTTTCCATAATCCATCTCCCACTTGCGGGGGTGTGTATCGAGTCAGACTTCCTCCTCGCATGTTAACCGTTTCGTACTAAAGGTGATTCCTTCACGGCTGCTCTATTTATCTTGGATGAAATGCAGGGTAACCAAGGTACGGTTAGATTTGTTGTTAGGAAATGTAACCAAGGAACCGTTTGTTTCAGCTACGTCCACTTGCAATGTTTCGTAGATGTTTTGGCGCACTGGATGAAATCGTTTGTGTTTGGGTTCGAAATACATCACACCTCTTCCTCGTCTCTCGTACCAGACTTCGCGCAATAAATCTGTCTTCATTCCTCCCACGATCGTGCTCTGCGTTACATTACAGTACACATGTAAGATGCGAGAAGGCTCCCCAACCACCATTCGAAAGGCATGATTCACATTGGTGAAACGCCAATTACAACTCATGCTTAATCGAAGGCAGTTTTTTTCTATTGCCCAAAACACACCATTTCCATCTTTATCCAGCAAGTCTCGGTACTTCTCAGAAGTTGTCAGATCAGGCACTTTGTCATCTATGTACTGTCGAGACAGGTTATGGCCCAACTCCCCTGTTTCTGTCAACCATCCCATCTTGATAGCCAAGGTACCATTCATCCAAATTTCTGGAGTGTTGTCTACACCACCGAGTTTGATCTTTGTATTGTCAATCAGCAAGTCTTGCTCGTTTCCTCGCTGTATCCAGCGAAAAGTTAAGTAGATACCCTTTCCGGTGTCGTCCATAAAATGACTCCCTTGAAAGGGATCCCTTAGGCGCATTTGGGTGAGAAAATCAACTTGACTTGCACGTCTGATCTAGCCCCAGATCTCATCAGCGTTGTGTAAAACAGAAAATCGTATTTTGGTACCAGATAATAGAGGTTGACACGAGTGTCAGGCACGGACATACTGCTCAAGGCAACTCGCCAACCCTGCCCGGCAATGTTAGTCGCTGGGGTAGCCGGACCTTAAAACTGGATGGTGAGTTATCTGGAAATTCAGGTGAGGGATCACTCGGTAAGGTCACGTAGAAATCACCCCTTGTTCTCTTACCCTTTCCACTTGCGAATGGTCTTTGCATCGATCCAACTGTCGTATTTATCAGACCATCCTTGCCAACGCACTTTGACCTGATTTCCTTTGCGTTGTAAAACCTTTTCTATGCGAAAGAGTCCGTCATCTGGTACGGTCACCGGTTGCAAATCTTGTCTGTAAAATGTACCTTCCACTGGAGTCCCATCCCATTCTTGTACTTTGTAGGTGGGTACTACCCCTGGCACGACCCGACGGATCACAAAAACCTCTTCTGTCCACCCTGGTAAATACCCTTTTTCAAATGGTCGATGTTTCTTGTTCAAACGCACCCGTGTCCCTTTTACCAAAAGCGTCTGCTTGTTCTTTTTCTTAGCTAGCAATCGTTTGTCGTATAGACGGTGCCATACTTGGGCCTCGTTGACGTCCGTTACGTTTTTTGGAGCTATGCCGATGCTCCGAATGCCTCCGATGAACGGTAGCGTTGTATCCCTGCACGATACTCTGTAAGACCTGTAAGTATGCTCGCGTGTTCTTGGCTGTCAAGTACCGGTACAGTTTCTCTTTCAAGGTGCGATTGAACCGTTCCACTAGGGCGGCTTTAGCGTCCCCATGCGTGCTAAAATGATGAATACCGTTCGTTTTCATCAAAGTCTGGAACGTTCGATTGTAAAATTCTTTGCCTGCATCTGTCTGCAATTTTTGCGGTGTGCGCCCAGCTCGTGTCTAGATGGTTTGCATGGCCTGCGTGACCGCTACCCCTGTCTTGTTCTTCAAGGGCTCGACCCAAGCATATTTGGACAACACATCTACTGCCGTTAAGGCGTATCGGTTCCCTTTGTTCCAACATGCTAACCCTTGCAATTCAATCAAATCAGCAACCCATTGTTCATGGATGCTAAACACTAAGGTGGGTAATGTAGGGAAATGTTTTCGGCGGGGACAGTGTAACGTGTAGCCTAAGACCCCTTGCAGTAGGTTTTGGGCCTCGCGTCTTTTTAACTCATGTGCTTTGGCAAAAGCTTGGACCCCGCCGAAACTACCAGGCTCCCCGGGGAACTCGTACGTTAATGGTGACGGTTTCATGACAGTAACGACTTCACAGTTTTACATCAACATTTTATTTATCTTGTAAAATGAAACGCACAGTTTTGCATCCCCCAAAATTACAATTAGACGGTTTCCAGCAAAGAATCTCTTCGGACGTGCATTCCACATAGGCTTCGCTTTTCTCTTCCATGCACAGTTCACACAACACCAAGTCTAACACATCACTCAACCGTGAGTGCCACAGGATCACTTCACGACATTTGGCCTCGTACAATGCTTGGTAACTCTGATTTAAACGTTTCAGACCGTTCAGTTCTCGTCTCATTTCCAAAACGCGATTATCTATCTCCTTTATATCCTCCTCTCCGTCTTCCTGTATGCGTCTTTGCGCCATTTTCTCCTCTTGCTTGATGGTAGCCCATCGTGTGGTACGTTTGATGATAGACTTTTCGAGATGGAGGCGACGCTTATCCAGGTTCCGCACTGTTTGGTGTTGACCTTCCATATCATTGTCTTTCATACAATCATCCACAGACTTCAATTCCTTGACTTTTTCTCTCAAGGCCTGTTCAACGTCAAAGGCTTGACGATGCCTTATTTGTCTTGTCCTACGGGCCTCCTCTTAACTCAATGCGTCATTCATGGTCTGCTTCTATCTCTGTCGCTGTAAACTATCGTTTTGGTGAAACGGTGAGTTCTTTTTATACATTGATCTGGACATTGATTGATTGAGTGAAACCATCCAATGACACGCTTCGAGCAATCAATCTTTCTTTCATCTTGCTGTATTTCTCTGTTAACTGTCTTTGCACCCATCGATCATTAAAGGGTATCATATGGTGTTGTTCTACAGGGGAAAACATCATCATACACTCTTCATGCCAAGGTTTTAAAATATCATTTTTGTTGACCATTAACATGGTTGCCTTTAGACATGCATCAGATTCTTCTGCTCTAATTTAAACTTTGAATAACGCTCCCAAACATGATTTTCATAGCTTTTCCAGAACGTTTCGATTATGTCCTTACGCATTGGAAGGCAACATTTCTTTCTTTGGAGATTGCGCTCGTGTAACTGCTGCTTTTGAACTCGAACCCTTCTTTGAAACTCTGAGCAACGCGAGGAAACTTCGTCTTCATCCACCAGGTTTGTGTTAGGAATTCTTTCAAGACAGTCCCGTGTCTTTTTTCTCTTTTTAAAAAAAGCTCTTGAAACCTCACTGTAGAAATGAACGTTTCTCATCCTCAGGCAATATGAAAAAACAGTGAGCAAGAAGGACGCTTTTCAAACATTGTGTCCCTCAATGTATGATGGACCGGTGACATCATTAGGAACCAATCACAGGAAGATATATTTTGCTTTTTATTGGAACTCTATTTCCCCCAACGATTCGAAAACATGTTCTGTAAACTGCGCCACGGGTCTGTATGAGCTTCCATGTTTTGCGTACCGATGATGGCGCATGTCTTACCCATCAATGACGTAATAGGTTCGAGGCAGGCTTCAAACCTGTCCTCAACACGATCATACTCGAACCAGCGATTATGCGTCACCGAGTACAGATACAAGGGTTTGTGCATCAGGCGTGCCATCTCTACGCCCCATCCCGTCCCACCTTCCACACACTCTAATCCTTGACTGTTTTGTGCAAATTTCCCAAAAGCGTACACAGTATCAGCTTTCTTTATAATCCAATAATTGCGCAGCAAAAACCTGTTGAATTTACAAGATGAAGAAGGATATGTACGCTGTAACCGTTTATTGGCAGCTCGACAGGCGAGATCCGCTTCTGTGTCCGAGGAGTTACACCAGATCATGTTTATGCGCGGTACATCAAGAGATAAATCCCCCGGGTGCGAGGCTGCTGAGGCATGAACAAGTTTGGGATCATGACCACCACAGAGACGCAAGCCTTTCCCATTCACTCGGGTGATAGGGTGGTTGTAAGGGAGAATGCTCATAACACGCAACCGATATTGCCACGCCCATCGTATGGCCCAGGCATCGGTGCCTTTAGCGCTTCCGGTGATCACTGTGATCTCGCTCGGTTTCGACATTCGTTCACTCTCACTCACAACGACAACTACATCAATCATATGGTTGTATTCTCTTTTTATTATAACATTGAGCCAATTACAATATTGAACACAGTTCATGCGGTCTTTAAAAAACATCCATCAGATAGGCGCTGGGCCATGCGAGAGGCCATTTGAAAGGCGGATGGTGCTTGGGATGTGTTCTTGAACGATCTTCCCTTCTGCTTGTATGGGTGATGTCGAAATGGCAATACGTTTTGTTTCTTCTTTGGTTGGTAAGCCACCAAGCGTGGTTTAAAGTTTGGGTATCGAGGATGTTGCGGTGGTGGATTCAGTTTCTCTAAGGTGAAGACTAGGATCTTATGGTTCCAGGGAGTGTTCAGCCATTGGAAGTAGGGACTTGTGCGGTTCCGACAGCTAAAATACATGCGGCCAGGGTTCTTCTCAGATTTGCTCTGTTTCAGAGTGGAAGGTTTATCGCAGTAACACAGCATCTTTGGCCATTCGGAATGCATTTTGTCGATGTTAATCACAAGCTGAGGGTGCCGTTGTTTCTCCACGGCTTGTAAGTACTGGTTTACTTCTTGTTGGCTTGCAATGAAGGCACAGGGGTACTGAGGACATTTCACGTAATTAAAACCGTTGTCTGATGTTTGGTACTCCAACAAACAACCATGAAAAGGGCATGTCGTATCAACTTCTGTTGACAGGTCATCAGGGATCTGCCCCATGAGTTCTTCAATAGTGGTGGGCTCGTTGGGCTCCCATCCTTCCCCTTCTTGGTAGGTCTGCTCCACGACTTGCACAGCGGGTGTGGCTGGGGGTGGCAATTCCTTTATCTCCTCCATGGTCTTAGCATTGTTTCCTCCGCATGTTTTTTGTGACTTCTGGCTTCTTGTTGGTAGGTGGTTTGGATGGCCGAGTGGGTTTTCGAATTGGAGCGATTTGTTCTTTCTTCTCAGACATGATATAGTCTCATAAAAAAAGTAAGCTACAGCGACGCTTTTATAACCGCAAAACGTTTGTCCCTCAAGGTATGATGGGCCAGTGACATCATTAGGAACCAATCATAGAGTGACCTATTTGCCTTTTGATTGGCTCTCGATGAGGTCATGGTTGTTTCTGATTGATTTCCGATGAGGTCATCTGGTGTAATTGTGATTGGTTTGTTTTCCTTAGTCTTGTCTTTGCTTTGCTGCGATCTCTTATTCACAGTTCAACTCCAGAGCAAGCCAGAGCTCTCTCTCTCTCTCTCTCTCTTTCTCTCTCTCTCTCTCTCTCTCTCTCTCTCTCTCTCTCTCTCCAAACAAGGCTAGTGTCAACGCCGTATAAATTTATAATGTATTGCAGTTCATTTATATGCATCGAATGCACTTGCAGGTTTTTTCGTTTTGTTGGCTAGTTTCCCCGTTCAGAGAAAGGAATAATTTTATACGGTTAAGTTAAAAACATAAAATTGTATTGTGTTTACAGATGTTTCAACACACAAAATTATATCTATCCTTTTCAAAATCTCAGCCTCGGCTTTATTCTTAAAATGTTCTTAAAATTTCGCAGATTTCAGCCTTGATATTCTTGTAAAATATATTCTTATTAAAAAAAAAAAGAAGAGTATTTTGGAACTGAATTCATGACTACTGTGGCGACTGTCCACATTAAATTAATACCGTGCGATTTATAGTTTTTTATGTGAAATGGATGTCCAGTCGTCAGCTCCTTGGTTTGACTGTGAAATTGCAGTCGAGTAAGCGAATCTTGACTTTTTAATTAGTGATTTTTTTGCTGTTGTTTTAAACTGAAGAGAGAAGGTATAAAGATTTTCAGTCAAACGGAAAACGATGTGAAAGAGGTTAAAGTGCATCATGCAATTTCATGCAATTTCAATTTTAGTTCTTGATTAAAATTGTTGGTTATTGTTTGCAAGGCTTCTTCGTT
The DNA here is from genome assembly GCF_036669935.1 of Montipora foliosa. Lineage (NCBI taxonomy): Eukaryota > Metazoa > Cnidaria > Anthozoa > Scleractinia > Acroporidae > Montipora > Montipora foliosa. The sequence continues at coordinate 16,868,647 of NC_090880.1, forward strand.
TAATGCTGTCAGCTCAAAGGTGCTCGATCACTACAAACTGCAGGGGTGGATCCAGGATTTTTTTTAGGAGGGGGTGCACAAAAACGGAATGGCGTAGCTGGCTGGTGACGTTTCTTTGCATAGTACCAGTTGCATTAGAGTGCCGCAGGTCATCTCAGGAAGGAAGTGGGGAGGGGAAGTGCGCACCCCCTGCACCTTCGCTCTAGTTCCGCCCCTGAACTGTATACACTAATGACGATTAATTTTGTACTTAATGCAGAAGCATAATTATTTCCATATACACTATCTTGCTTTCTGGGGATAGAAACAGGAGCTCCGCTTTTAGGCTTGGTTAAATCTGTCTATTAAAAACTGAACTGCGGATATCAGATTTCCATCATTTTCAATGGCTCGCCGGACACAGTTCATTAGTTCATATACCTTCTGTACTTAATATAATCATATATAACATAATAGAATAATATCGATTCAAACCTGAGCATTTTCAGGCTTGCTCAGTCCGCAACCAGCAGCCGTTGTTAGAAAAGATTGAAGATAACCATTTGTGCTTCTGAAATTATTTACAAGGCAAACGATCAGCGTGGTTCCAAAAATGAACATGTTAAAGGTTCGCAACAGTATTCTGTCCTAAAGAGGTTGTTTTGAGACGACTGTGTATTGCTAAAAAAAGGCTGCAAGTTATTATTATATTTTTGCTTGATTTCTGAGAATGTACTAAGTTTCAGCTCGTTCAAAGAGTTAATAAACTTTCGAATAAATTTTAGCAATATTGGAAACTAATGAAGATGCAAAACCATGCCTCATGGGTAGATGCATTGTTGGGAATTACAAATACTCTCAGCGTACTATTCTAATTTTGTCACAAGGAGATTTTTCCGTACAGGGATCGATGGCGCGATGCAATGTGGCCCTGGTTCGATTCCTAGTCTCGGCGTCATTTGTGGGTTCTGTACTTTGCACCGAGTGGTTTTCTCCGGATACTCCGTCGAGTTTCCTCTCTCCTCAAAAACCAATAGTTGACTTGATTTGCGTTATTTGTTAATTTCAGTTTACAGTGTCCCCAGTTGGTGCTCCATCGCTAGAACGACCTTTACACTCAAATCATAGTCCCTTAAAGTTCCCTTTTCCTTTTTTCACTCGATGTACTTGTCACGAATAATACACCGTTTCAGTTCCTTCACAAAGTCAGATTTTAACAATTCCTGTTTCTTACTATTCATTTATTTTGGTCATCAATTACAAAATCCAGATGAAGGTCGCACATCTAAATAAAGCATTGACATAAAACCGTGCGACATCAGTGGTTATTTATTACTTTATTCAAGATAATTAACAATTATTGGACGAGGTTGAGCAAAATATCGTGATTTGTCAGCGGCGAGCAGATCAATTATTTGCCGAGGCCGAAGGCTGAGGCAAGTAATTGATCTGCGAGACACTGACAAATCACGACATTTTGCGATCACCGAGGTCAATAATTGTTTTATCATTCGACCACCGAGTTTGTTTTTTGTTTTTGTTTCCGAGAAGCCGTAAGTGTGCCTTGCAGAGTTGAGTAATGGCACCAATCAATTGGTTTCCTTCTCAGTATCATTA
>NC_090880.1:16882742-16887742 GCF_036669935.1 Montipora foliosa
ATCTGAGTCAGTTAAATCCAAAACTCGAACTTTTCCCTTGCATGTGCACCGCTATCCTCACTTTTCAGTGGCGCCGATAAACTGAAGCGAGGATGCAAAAACCTGTAATACACAGTCATCATGAGCAACCCTAAAGCAAAAAACATGTATATCACAACAAATCCCGCCACCTCGATTTGCCATGGTAAAAGCCTAGTTGTATTCGTAAACCACAGTATCGAGAAAATGACAATCTCGATGAACCCCAGGATGTAGTATTTTGCAGCCCACTTATAGGTACGACTCCCTTCCAAACTGAAGAAGGAGAAAAGATGGATGTAACACATCACAGCTCGAAAAAACTGCTGCTTGTATTTGCTGCCAGGGAAGAAATAAACCTTATGACGTTCCAGAAAGAATAAAACGATTACAAAGTGAAGTGACAGTGCGACGAAAAACCATTGTTTGAATTCTGTTGCAAAAAAAACCAGGATTAATATTCGAGACATTACCATAAAAGCCCGCCATGACCAAATGGAGAGATATCCGTACCATCGAAGCTGGCCCTTGTGTCGTTTCGAATCACGAAGACAACTGATGTAGTTAACACTGGCTCTAGAGTACGAAAAGAAAGAAAAGCAAATGGAAACGATTGTCCACAAGTCTTCAATCCTGTTAGCGTCCAAGGCCTCTACTGCGTGGCGAGACACGAGGACGTACATCTGCAGCATTAGCTGAGGAGCGTCTTCTGTGAAGGCCAAAATCATCTGCAGTAGCGCCAAATCAAGGCTCATTGCGATCAGCAGCTTGAAATCAAGAACTGTGGTTGCTTTCTTGCGCTTTATCCTGTAAGCTTTGACGAGAACTCTCCAATACCTTTAAAATAGAAAAAGGAAAGGAAGGAACTTTATTTAAGTGTCTAGTCGTTCTAGCGCTGAACCACTAATTGGGAACAAAGTTAAGTAAAATTAACAATTAACGCAAATCAAGTCAAATTTTGCTTTTTGAGGAGAGGAGACAACCAGAGTACCAGGAGAAAAGCTATCGGTGCCGAGTAGAGAACCAACAAACTCAACCCACATATGACGCCGAGTCTGGGAATAAAACCCGGGCCACATTGGTGGGAGGCGAGTGCTCTCACTCAGGCTAGTTAAGGCCTGGCTGAGACATAAGGGACCCCCCGCAGAGAATTTAGAAACACCTATCACAGAGTAACACAAATTTTATTGTTCAATACATTGATCAAGTTTTCGTCATATGACTGTTTGCCAAATGACAATGCTTATCAGTACCACGTGATATCACTTGCCCTTTGAAGCCACAAAATGAGTTTTCTAAAATGGGGAGAAGTTCCGCTTTATATTTTTGAAAACCCTTGCCAACAAACTAATAAGAAGAACTACGTAAATCATGTTCTGTTTTGTATGGTTAAATTTCTAATTTAAATCAGGGGAAATACAACCTTTTATGAAGTCACGTGACGGATTTTCATTACGGCATAAATAAGTTTAATGGCCCTGCTTACAAGGCTAATTCATAAATGGTACCCAAATAGTAAGAGACTGATACCAAAACAAAGTAGCTGAAATTCATTTAGTACTCCCAGGAGCCCATGAGTAGGAGCGAGGAACTCCCATACTAAGCCTATGCCACGGCATTTTTACAGCTACAGCTACAAGCTGTCGTTATTTAACCTTACTGAACGGTATGTAAGCGCAAGGAAGCGGTTTCCTCTCGTTTGCAGTGTCACTGTCCAAAGTGGAATCCCATTTCTCCAAGAAAAGTCTCTTGTGATTGTTCATCACACTGCGTTCGAGGATGTGGGCATCTCTTGGATAGAAATTGTGATCCGTGGACTTAGCATGCTGTTTGATTGTTGATTAGCTATTGCTCAGGCGACCTGGATCATGTTCAATTCGGCTCCGCGCGAGTTCCACGAGCGCTTACTCTCCCCGACGAAGGCGAACGAACAGTAGCGGCAACTCACTTGGTACACTATCCCTTGGACTCGGTCGACCGATGAATGAAGGAAGACAGAAGCCAACGAAAATGTGGGATGTGTCTATTGTGTTGAAACTTCTGAAATCTTTGTCACCAGTAGCCTCGCTGAATTTAAAGGACCTTAGCCTCAAGCTGGTTATGCCTCTTAGTTTGGTTACTGCTCAGAGAAGACAAAATTTTCACCTGCTGGAACTAATGTCTAAGAGTGATTGAAACTTTGTGTTTACGTTTAATAAGCCTCTCAAGCAGTCTAAATCAAGAATGCCAGTGAAGCCTCTGGTTCTTAAGGCATACTCTCATGATGAACGCTTATGTGTATTTGCTACTTTAAATGAGTACCTTCAGAGGACTCGGACTCCGTGTTGATGGTTCTCAACTGTTAATCAGCCTTCGGAAACCACATAAAGCTGTATCACGAGATACAATGAGTAGGTGGATAAGATTTGTTATGCAGATGTCTGGAATTGATTTAAACATTTATAAAGAACATAGTACAACTGAAGCTTCAGTGTCTACTGCTCATCGGGAACAGGTGCCTATTCATGAGATTCTCAACAAAGCTGAGTGGTCATCTGCCCGTACGTGTGCCACTTATTATGACAAGAGGTTGGACACTTTAAAGGATAGTGTCTCTCATTTTGAGGAGGCTTATTTTGAAACTGTAACGTACTTTCTTTCTTGTGGAACTTGTAATAAACAGCTTGATATTATGTATGTTAGTTGCCATTTGGCAACTATCTTGTTGCCCTGATGAGCCAACTTTGGCTTTGAAGTCTCATGGAATCTCTGGTCACGTGACAGTGAGGTAGAATTAAAAATTGAACGACACTTACCTGGAAGTGGAACTTCGATGAGAATTCTACCGATCTGTGGAGTGACCAAGAGAGGTCACTCCACAGATCGGTAGAATTCTCATCAAACTTCTACTTCCAGGTAAGTGTCGTTGAATTTTTAATTTTGTTGTGTAACAAAATTAATGCTTGTCACGCAACGCAGCGTGATACATCATCATGAAAATGTTTTCAGTTTTTTTATATTTTGGTTGACCATAAATCAATGTCTTGTGTCATACATACCTCTCTACTATTCCCATTAGACACAAGTGTGTCCACGTAACTGCTTTCCATCCACTCTCGGGCGGCTGTTTTAAGCGTTTCTCGTCTTCTTTGTGCCAAAAGAACGAGACGAGATTTGTAACCACGGATGGGAAAAATACCAGCATTACGGTGAAACTTCCCCACCAATAGTTTTGCCCTTTGGTGAAATGATCAGCTGCAACTTTAAGGTCAGTTCCGATGTCGGCAAAAAAGGCAACGATACTCCCAATGGTGAAGGCGAGGCTTAGCCATGTCACTTTCCCCCGTTTCCGCCATAATTCTGAGAAGTCCTTGTCCATTCGAAAATAAACACATTTTCTGAAGCGTTCTTTGGGAAGTAAATGTTTACTTCCAAAGCCAGTATAATTATGTAAGAAAATCCCATTGTTATTTGAAAACCGTTCAGCCGGTGAAGCACTTGTGAGTGTGTTCTTAACAACAACTACTTTCTCACTCTGCTGAGTCAGTGCCACTCTCTGGTGATTATTTTCATAACCATTTAACAACGGCTGAGTGTTGGTCCAAAATCGGTTCTTATTAGTTTTTTTGGCAGCTTCTTCTTTATCTAATTCCATGAACACTTGTTCAAGAGCCTCAAGATCTTCGTTCGTAAAATCGTAAAATCGCGCAGGATTGACAAAATTTCCGTCTTCACACTCAACAGACCAGCCTCTTCGTACTTCCCCACGTATACCATCAACTTCATCTTTTATCGTTTCCGCGGAAACCGTCGACGTTTTGTAAGTTTTAATGGATTGCACCACATCACGAAGCAGTTGAAGCTCATCTTCTCTCAGCCTTGCCACGCGGAAGTCATCGTCGCTTACATTTCTCGTGGAAGGACGTGAGATTTTATGTCTAAGAGCTCTTAAATGTTGCTTTTGTTCTTCACTTAATTTCAGGCCTGATTGCCGAAGTTGAGACGCCGAATGATCCATGTTTTGAAGGCCGTTCTTAAGTTTAATATTGGACGCACAGAACTACGCACGGTGAAATCAATCGTGCATGAATCACGAGAATTAAATTACTACGGATAAATTCTTGTGCGTAGTTAATATTCTCCTGAAATATATTATCATGCCTTATTGGGAAAGTCCCTTTGTGAACGAAGCAAAACAAAAATTCCTCAGACACGTCCAGACGTGTGGGTGTACCACTGTGGCGGCCAGAAATCAACGAGAAGAGCTGGCTGGAGTTCAGTTTGCGATGGAAGCGCTTACTTTTCGCTTATGAGATAAAATACATGTGTATTCTCCTAATGTACTTGAAACGCTCAAACTGCTGAGATTGATAGGGATAAACATTTTTGTCAACCAAATAGCTGTCTCACAAGATGACAATTCGAAACATTTCGAAATGAAAGACGTCATGGAACTGGAAACTTGCAAAAAGATTTATTTCTAGGTCATCTTCAACCGCGTATGATAAAAATCAGAAGACCCTGCGTTTTTGACGACGTCACTGTGAAAACCATCTACATGCTAAGGCACCATATGAAACACCAATTTTTGCTTAACAAGAAGCACTAATTATTCTCACGTAAAAACTCATCATAGCAACAGGCTATGGATCTTAAACATAATGTCACTTGAGATTTTCTTTCTAACTCATGGGTTGTTCGCAAACTTTTTCAAGAAATGGTACATGAAATCACTAGCTTTACCAAATATCATAAAATTCTCTTCTGGTTCCTGTGGGTACATATTCGTGGCGGTGGCCTAACCGGTGGGAAGGGGCACTTCACTGTCGTGCATGCTTTGAAACCGTACTCCGCTGGCCTAAGATGGTCACAAGAGTCAATTACTCAAGAATAAGGATATCTGGTATCAGGTTTGTCCCCATTAGCGTCAGAAAAATGCCTATATTCAAACCAATTTTTTGTGGGAAAATAAACAATAGACCTAATCTGCCAACACATTCAAA
>NC_090880.1:16892742-16922742 GCF_036669935.1 Montipora foliosa
GCCGAGTAATTGCCACTCTCAGACCATAACTCTGGTGATTATTTTCATAACCATTTAACAACGGCTGAGTGTTGTTGCAAAATGGGTTCTTATTAGTTTTTTCGGCAGCTTCTTCTTTATCTAATTCCATGCACACTTGTTCAAGAGCCTCAACATCTTCCTTCGTAACACGAACGTAAAATCGCGCAGGATTGACAAAATTTCCGTCTTCAGGACTTGAAGGATAATTACTATCAACAGACCAGCCTTTTCTCACTTTCCTACGTATACCATCAACTTCATCTCCGATAGTTTCCGCGGAAACCGTCTCGTAAGTTTTAAAGGATTGCACCACATCACGAAGCAGTTGAAGCTCATCTTCTCTCAAACTTGCTACGATATCATTGTCAATGTTTTCGTCGTCTAAATTCCTCGTGGAAGGACGTGAAATTTGACGTCTCAGAGCTCTTACATTTTTCCTCTGTTCTTCACTTAATTTCAGGCCTAATTCCCGAAGTTGAAGCGGCGACTGATCCATGTTGGTCATGTTAAGAAGGCCGTTCTTGCGTTTAATATTGGACGCACGGTGAAATCAGGCATGCATTTAATCACGAGCATTAATACGGATAAATCCTTGTACGTAGTTAACATTCTCCTGAAATAAATTATCATTCCTCATGGGAAAGTCCCTTTGAGACCGAAACAAAACAAAAATTCCTGCGTAGGTTGCCATAAGTAATATGATGACTCATGCTTATTTACATGATTACGACTGCAAAAAATACTCAGCGTGCGTGACAGTCTTCTTTCACCAATCGCTGAAGTTGCTCTCCGCAGTCGATAGATAGTACAAACACATGCCTTTCGGTCTAAAGGGAAAAGTGTATTCTTCAAATGAACACATTTGCCTTATCCAACGGGAAGAGTGAAAGCCGTCGAGGCGCCCTAAGCTCGGTGTGACGAACAACCAACATGGCCGACAAAAATATAAGGATTTGTATGGCAATCCCGCGGGATAAAAGACTTAATTTGAGAAGGTAATCATATGAAAAAAATTTCAGTTAAAAAGCAAATAGATCCTTGATAGAATATACATTTAAAACTTATAATTATGACTGAAACGAGTTTGAATACGGTCGCAAGTGGCCATTTAAGATTAGGTTCACCTTGTTATGAGAAATTAACACCACATGAAATTAAGTATTGGAAAGAACGCGAAGGAGGATGTAGAATTTCACAATGGAAAGAACGCGATTGAGACACAGTTGGTGGTGACCACTGAAACAAATTCATGTAACATTGGATGCAAAAAAATCACTGAAAAAACGGAGTCCTCTTATCAACAAAACAGTCCTCAAACAAACTCTACTTATGTACGGGTTAGCGGAAAGAAAGAAAGCTTGTGCGTTATTTTATTGTTTTTTTGGGTGTCATAATATCTGAAAATGTTTCAAAATTAGGGTTAAAATAGATAGAAATTAGGAGCGCGGAAATTAACGCTGCACTTAATTAACATCGCGGAATAACGCTCTACATTCAACGATTCGCGTTAATTTCATGGAGCGTTACTTTCCTATAATAAGGTAGTCAGGCTATTGCTCTACTTGTCTCAAAACTGACTAACAAAGCAATCCGCCACTTTATTTGAGCGTATTAAGTGACTCTGAAGATTATTTCACTCAGGTTTCGAAACACTTGTGGTTTCCCAGAAACCTTGAGTGATCCCAATTGTCCTTCTCTGGACTCCACCGAATCGGAATATCCAATTCTTCCAGGGTCTGTTCTTTGAAGTGTGTCACGCAATTAGGAGTGTCGCGCGATCAGCATGTGTTGTGACATTACCAACCATGTGACTTAGAATTGCGTGACAACAAAGCAGAAAATTCAAAGGAGTTTTCTTTACAGTGTTTAATAAGAAACATAAATAATTCTTTTACACTTTTTTTGTGATAAATAAAGTTTATAAATATTCCTGCTAATCAAGTAACCACCTTCATTAATTTAACGGATAAATCAGTTACCATTCCTCTGCTACTTTCATTAAAAACCCATTTCGTTCGGATAGAATTCTAGTATTTTGAACTACTCGTAGATTTTTAAGTCGGAAGCTTACGTTGACGATAGCAAACGACTGCGTTGATGTCATTCCAAAATACAAATTCGAGTAAATGGTATAGTTGATATGTGGGTAGAAATACCATACATAATTAAAAACTGAACTACGGATATCAGATTTCCAGCACTTTCATTGGCTCGCCGGACGCAAGCTCTCAGTTCATATACCTGCTGTACCTAATATGGTCAAGGAACGCGTCAGCAATAAAGCGAGCTGAAGACATTTTTGCAGCTCTGGAAAAAAATGGCCGACAAAAGCAATTTTAGGCCGTAATTGACCGGGGCAGAAATCGATGCTTCAGTGGAATAGTTGTTAATCCTGGAGTTTTTAATAAAACAATTATTCTACTCGGGCTTTCTGGATATAAAATTATTAAAACCAACGCGACGCGGTTATCTATCACTTCATATCCAGAGCGCCCTCGTAGAATAGTTCTTAAATAAACTGGTATAAAGACGGTCGGACCAAGGTGGAAAAAACGAATTCTCAAGGAAACTACAATTTATTCATTTCGCGTCCTTTTTAAGAAGACGAGGAAAATGAAAAAATTGATTGCGATTGTTCAGATCGTGCAGAGCCACTGTTGTGGAAGTAACACTCTCCATGCTATCAACGACGTCGTTTAGTACGCGGTTCCCTATTTTGCCTTATGTACAGTAATCCAAGACAGTTTTGGATACTGAAATCCCCGCTGTGGATTCCAGATTACAAGATCAGAATTCCAGATTCCAGATTGGTAGCCTTCTGTTTCCCGACGAGACCAGATTTCAGATTTTTGTGGGATTCCAAAACCCAGGATTCCTTTTTCCCGAATCCAATTTAGTTTCAATGGGGCGATCCCAAGTGGATAGAGACTGCGATCGTCCGCTACGATTTAAAAAAAATACATTAAATGCAATAAACTAGAGAACCTTTTTTGACAAATGTTTGCTATGCTTAATACATAAACGCTGAAGCGATTAACCCCTATCTACAAATTTCATTAATGGCATCTATAAGGTCAAGATATCAAGTTCAAAGAATATCTAGTGCTGTCTAATAAAGTAAGGGTGTTATTTAAAAGAAAGTCATGGAGATACTCTAAAACATGTTTGAAAAGAGCAAAAGGAAAGTCTGAAAATACCAAAAATCAGGAAAACAAAAGCTTTTTATGGTTGAGTCCAGTAAAACAAAATCAAATGACTCATCTAAGTTATTGGAGCTAGGCGCAGAGTGCGCGATGAGCCAATAAGAATCAGACCGATTACGTGTCTCTTCCATTCAGAGAGTGGGAAATCGGTTTTGGACCTGCTTCCCATTGGTTGGGAAGGCACAATGAAGTTTTTAGGCCAACCAATAAGCGTAGGAAGACGAAACTTCGATCTCCACCTCAGTAAACAATTCAGGGGCACCCAACGAGAATATAGTTCAAAAACACTATTTTAGTATTTAAACGGTAGATATGGGCATATTTTTAACTCTTAAAAGTTTTTCATCTGTTCTAATTTCCTAGCTGAAAGTCTAGTGATCGGAAATTTATAGAAAAAAGGCTCTCGAAAGTTCTAGGTGACCTTTTTAGGGTAAAAATTCGTTTAAAGTGGGTAATTATACTATTTTTAGATGTTCGAAAATCCTAGGACAGGCAGACAAGCAAGAAATTTTACAACAAATGTTCCGAAAATTCTAGATCTTAAATTGTCTTCCGAACAGGCATTTTCCGAAAATTGACGTAGGGTGCCCCTGACAATTGTGCTATTTACTGAAAAGAAGAAAATCTAGACAGCCCTTCACCCAACCAAACACCGAATGACGTTAAAAAAGTAAACCTTAATTAATTTTACAATATTGACATTAAAAGAAAAAAATTCTCCTTGTTTGTACAAATATACATGTATTAATACATCCCAAAGTTCGCCAAAGTTTTATTTTGTAATAGGTCTTGAGAATATTATCCTGCAAAGGGCGGCATCTCATTTGCCAAAAAGAGAAGGTTATAATGGAAATCTCCCATTCTCTTCTTCCCAAATCAGCAGAGGGTAGAGTTGTTCGACGCTTGGCCCCCCCCCCCCCCCCCACCCCCCTCCCTTGTCATTGATGTGCCGACGAGAGGTTTATTGGCTGTTAAGGAAACGATGACGTCTTTTGTTCGGTGGTTGGGGAAATTAAAATAAAACGAACTTTGAAATCAATGTTTGCAAACAGTCAACATAGCTATAATGAAGTGAATAGCGATAGTTACGTAAAAAGCGATAATTCTGTTTGAGGAAAGGCAAATTTGCACGCAAGCGGCTGGGACTCACACGGCCGGAGGCCTTATCGCGGTTTCAAGTAACGTGAGAGTATTACTACTTCCACCCCTCTCCGGACGGAATGCTGGCCCATCGCAGGGCTTTTCCCCAGCGGTATGCAGCCGGTACCCGACAGTGCAGAGAAAAGTTTTTTGTTAAATTGAAAGTAAAACTTTCCTTAATTTTATCCAATGTTGACACTGTTACGATCAAGCATACTGTTATATTGACTGTGATATCTTACACAAAATGGAAACTTCTTTTGGGAGCCACGTGCGCAAAGATATATTTCCCTGGATGACATTTGAAAAAAAAAAGCGAGTACTTGAGACCAAAAGGCAAGGCGAGGTTGAATATTTACTGTTTACCAGGCGTTTCGATTGTCCAGGAGCCGAGAATCTGAAGAGAATGATGCTTCCAAGCGTGTCTTCTGATGCATCCAAACCAAAATCTGCCTTGCTTATCAATGTTTTTCTTGGTAGGTAGCCATGCCTTTAGATGTTAGTAGACGCGATGACAACACACTGCATAAGGTCGGCTTCCACTTTTCCACTTTTTTGAACTTGAAGACTCCTAGCCCGCCTCCAACGGTGAGCGAAGTTTGCATCGAATTGTCGTCCATCAATTAAAAATTGACAAAGCCATTCGCATCACAGGAGCCCTTTAAAAACTGAATGTCATCTAGCGCGATATCCCCAGTGTAACCTCGACCCCTCGTGCCCTCAAAAACAATCTGAAACGAGTCAACAACAAAATTTGTTCGTGTTTTCCTGCATGGTTGATAAAGTTCTGAATCAGATGCTTTACATTCTAAAGGAACACCAAGGAATTAGAGGAGCAAGGGAATATCGCCACTTTGTCAAAAAATACAAGAGTACAACATTTTGAAATAAATACGAGGAACCAAGGACATTTGTAAGTACTCATAAAGGGTCGAGCCTCAAGGCACCGTTACACTGCGCAATTTTCCAACCTGTGATTTTGTATTAGTTGTTTGATTTAATTTCTGCTCGGTGTCCCCAATTAGAGCCAAAGCGCGAAATACAGTTGACAATTAAAGTTTATTATTATTATTGTTATTATTATTATTATTATTATTATTATTATTATTATTATTATTATTATTATTATTATTATTAGAGCAAGTTTCAATTGAGTGTCGTAAAACCAAAACCAAAGTAATTACTTTGGCCAATCAAAAAGGACGGAGACAATCCAGTAGACCAATCAAAACTTGAAGTAATTACACATGGCCGACACAAAGCGCGGGAAAATGTGCACGTGCGAGCCACGATTGGTTTTGGTTTCACGTCTGATTGGTTGCAAAAATGGCGCGACAACTTTGAACCAATCACTGTTTGAAGTAAATGCAAAACCGAAGCAATTCGCTAATTACTTTTGACACTCAATTGAAAACCGCTCTATTATTATTATTGCTTAAGTCCTTTTGCAAAGATGTCAGGTGAGTCAGGTGATCTCTTTGCTGCTCCAACGACACAAAGCAACAAATTAAGCCAAACACTGAATAATCGTTGCAAGTAGCTCGTTTAGTTTCTAAGAAAATCGGAGGTGAAGGCGCTGAAGACATTAAAAATACATTCTACGATCCTCAGAACATCATGTCAAGCTCGAAGTCCTCCCTCGCTTGTCTCCTTTCTATCATCCCTTGCACCTCACAAAACAAAACGAAAAAAACAAAAACAAAAGCAAAAAAAAGCAGAGGGCGACTTGGAACGAGATAAGGTGCAGTGAAAGCCGTTTAAATAATTACCCTGTATTTTGACTCGGAAGTATATGAAACATGCGATTGTTGCCAATCTTTTCCTTGTTGTCCCGTTCTTGACCAGAGCTGTGTCTTCGTCCCCTCGCTGCTATCTATGAGATAGACGTTAAGTGAGCCCACGGTCTTGCCGTACATGCTGTACCACCAGCTTAGACATTGCGCCTCTGTTGGTTCAAATGATTGGCTCATCAATTGAGACTTGTAGCCAAATCTTGCAGGGTACGACGACTCGATGTACAGATAATGACCTAAGTGAAAATGATAGTAGGTCAATACAACGAAAACAACTGAACGAACTTTCGGATGTATGGATAAATACCATTTGATGGCCGCCCACTATGAGCTTATGAAGACTACGGAAAGCTACAATATTCTCTTTTGTTTTTTGTTTTAATTGCTTGTGGATGCCTCCTTCCACACACACACACACCGAAGCCTAGAGTTTTCAAGATGTATGAGGGTTCCTAAAACGAGCATACACATGACGACACCAAAGGCAGCTATAACACCACAAAACCGTTTGGATTTGATGAGCAAAAACAATGGGTCTCTGCACACTCTGCACTTACATGCGCGTGTGGCACATGCATCACGTGCCTGTACATTTTTCTAAACAGTGATATGAATTGACTAGATTACAAACAGAAAAATGCGACGGACTAGAGCACTGGACAATAAAGGAGAGTCGCTGCACATTTAAAAGGCGAAGGTCTTGTAAAAAATGCTAATGCTAATCTTATACTAATTTGGATTCTAAAATGACGTTCCGTATTTTGTCGTGGTCGTTACTGCGTTGCGTAACTCCGCAATGTTAAGAGAAATTGTTAATAGATGGGACGTATGATTTATCGTCCTCATTCAAGCTGACGTGGGGATGTTAATGATTTTTCTTGTTACAGCAACTTGCCGAAAAAACTGTGTCGCACCTCTGTTGGTTGAATCAGGTAAGGCCGAATAGATTACGCCACCCGGCTTGTCGACTAAATTACGACAAGGTGCAGTTTAATTTGCTAACTACGAGAATGGCTTTCGTGTATCTTCACGAACACGTCTGTAGCGAGAGAAACAATTCTCACCTGTCTTTGTGCCGTGGTCTCCGCTTGGTCCTGTATTTCTACTGGGAGTGGTACCTGTATGACGATACCACTTGAATGATGGTGTGCTGCTCCATGCGTTCGTCCAGTGACAGTAGTCTTTGTTAAAATTACAATCAACGGAGTCTAAAGAAACAAATTTTCGTCCTTGCAATCATAACTTTGATCATTCTATCCCTTGCTAGAGGCATAAGCTGGAAAATAACTGGTGTAACTCCTAATGCGATTCTCTGCAGCGGTTTTAAAATCCTGGTTTTCTCTTAAGCCAATGATACATGGTTCAACAACTTGCAACCTTTGTTGCTCAACAAATGTTGAACAATGTTGCACAAACGTGCATGTTGAACGGAATAGAGCTGGTCTCTATTTTCGTTCAACATCGTTCAACAACATTCAACGTGTTGAATGGCATATTTCAAAATTCAACATGACACGACACACTGTTCAACATTTGTTAAACAAGAGCTGCAACATTTGTTGATCAACAAATGTTGAACCGTGTATCATCGGCCTCAGAATCAAACACCCATGCGAATGCACGGATAAAAGCATCTCGGACACAAAAGGAAGCGAAGAACAATGACTCTGTCAACGACTCTCTGCATGTAAGAAATAAGTATTTATTCTATTCGGGGATACCCAGAAAAAAAAGAAGGTAAACCTTTCCATCAAAGTTCGGATGCTCTGTCACTGACGTACAGGAGCCTCATGGGAGCTTAGGCTTAAACTTGATCAGTACCTTAGCTTCACGGTGCTGGTATGCTTATGTCGGTTTGTAACTAAATGTGAACTGAAGCCATTTGAGCACAGGCTAAAACATAACGCCAAAGAATCGATCTTCCCTTCGATGTCCCAAATCGAAGGGAAATGGTAAGGTAAGTAATCCCGAAAAAGGGTTTCCTGCAAGTACGAATCACGCGTACATATTCCTAATCAATAAGCTGGTGGTTAGGCTTTCTCTTAGCGTTTGCAAAGAAGTGATCGCGATCCTGATTTTTTAGTTTAAGTACCCAGGCCTGGGACCAACCTTCTGTACTGTAAACATGCTGTGCAGTGTTCGTGAAACTATTGGTAAGGCGAAAGCAGTTCCTCGCTCTCCGCTTTCCTGACTTTTGCTGCGCATGGCACTTCGTTTACTTACTTGCAACACAGGCCATCATGTTACACATCCGAAACTGAGTGTCCGCGCCTCGGCATCTTTCCCCGCCATATTTAGGAGCAGGGTCACTGCATGCTCTCCTTCGTTTCTGTTTTCCGTATCCACAAGGTTTGTCACAGGGTTCCCACTCTGCCCATCGTCCCCAGTTTCCGTTGACGGGCGCTGAAACAAAGGGAGAAGTAATCGGTCAGTGTAAAATGCAGACTACAGACTGCAGACTGCAGATTACCTAAAGGGAATTCGAATTTAAGCCTTCTGATGATTGCCGGTTGTCAAAAAAAAAAAAAAACACGTCATCAGTTGCTTTGCTCGCACATGTTCCAGATTTTTGCGAAAGATCGTTTTCACTGACCCTCAACAAAAAAGTTAAATCAAAACTGTTGAATGAAAAAAACGTTGGAATGTTGTAGGAGACAAATTCATAAATCAATTCTCGAATTCTCAGGTCTGTGCATTACAACAAAACACCTCTAGAATGTGATGACATTACTGTGAAAACCTTCAATTGTGTCCTCATAACATCTGCGGGACCGATTTCGGAAAACTTTTGAAACGAGAGAGGCCGCTTCGAGCTAAGAAAATGAAACAGACTAGATTTTTTAAGTGGAACTCATATTTTTTGAACAGTTTTAAAACAATGCGAGAATTTAGACCCCAGTCTGCATTTTAAACCCAATCTGCAATCTGCAATCTGTCTGTAGTCTGCATTTTATACTTACCGGAAAAGTAATTTAACAGATCTATTTGCACGATGAGTGCGTCTCTGAAATATGAGCTCGAACGAAACTTCAGCCTTGTGGCCAACCAAGGTCTCACGGAAGTGTCTCAATAAAATAATCCTTGGACAAAAACTAATATTTTACTGTAACTGCCTTGAATGCAGCTTAGAAAGTTGCAGCCATCAGTAGTATATCAATAGTTATTTTAAAATATTCGAGGCAACCTGAGCGTCTCCATCTAGAGTCTCCAGTGCGTTCCGCAGTGATACCATGCTTTACACGGGTCTATTTTTTCTTATCTAACCCGTACCACTATCACTTCAAACCAGCTAAACTACATGTAAATTGTCGGCGGTCTTTGCTTATTCGAGGACCGAAAGATACGTTAATTTCGTCGGCCAGAGGTCAAGGCGGAAGATTTTGCTCTCGTTTATTAAAACTTCCTTTTCTGAGTGATTTAGCGAAACCAACAAGCCGCACCCTTACGCCCTGTACGAAAGGTTGCTGTGCCAAATTGGGTAACAGCAGAAAACAATCTATTTAGTTGTCGTGTTAGTCTTGACGTGCAAGAGGAATGCGTGGGTTATTTTTGATTAAGCTGAAAGATTTACAACTCGTGATGTGGCGCCTTTTAATACCAATTATTTTTAATTAACTTTAGCTCAATGTTCACAGGAAAGAAATTCTATCTCTTGTTTTTAGCCCCACGCCAGGAAGTCGTGATCTAGATTTTAGCGGCGAACGCGATGACGCCCCTTCAAATGAATCATTTGTCAAGTTTTCGTGTTCACAGGAAAAGAATTCCATTCCTCTTAAAGTCACTCATGGTTAAGTCTTTGTTCGACAGAGTGTTGCGAACTGTTCATAACATGTACGACATACAGTGGAATACGGACTTATTCAAGTTCGAAGGTCGCTAAGCGATTGGGGAAATGGTTTGCAATATTGGAATTTCGTTGTTTTTCTCTCGACGTTCTGCTTAAGATCGTCATCCTTCATGATAGAGGTCACACTGGGAAAAACCTTCGTGCAAAAAAAAAAATGATAACTGCTTTCAGGACAACGCGAAACAAAGAAACTGGATCGAAGATGAAGTATTATTGCATTGATTTTTTTCTTTTCAATACGTTCTTGAAAAGATGCCATGTCAAGAAAGGAAACGCGCGACTCAGCAGCTGACAAAAGGATTTACACCGCAAAAATCTTAATTGCATTCCGCCTCGTTTACCAACTTCCTGTTCCGTAGTCGATGAAAGGTTATAAAACGACAAAATAATGAAGAGTGCGTTTAGCCTTTCAAAAAAGCCGAGGCTAAAGCGATTAAAAGTAAGACAAGTGGATATAGACAGTACCTCAAAGCACTTAATACGGTCAAAATACAACCGGAATAAGGATCAAACAATTCACCTTTTGAGCGTTAGCTTTCACGTGTAGTATCAGTGACTTTTTTCTGTAAACAAACCGCGAAAGTTCGGACATTCGAGCAGATCGGACACATAACACATAGTGAGATGGCGAGGCGAGCGGGTATGAAATGTTAGTTTCTTTTTGTGTGGGACTTTGAAATTATCCAACAGAGACACTAGTTGCTTCGATGGTTAGGATTTGGTGTGGAATGCGACCATATATACGACGACAATTTTCATTCACAAAGGTAAATTCGTAAATAACATCATGCGAGGAGAAATGCATTTCGCTTCCCTCCGTTTAGCGATCAAAGATGGAAAAAACCTGACTCACCCCCGTAAATCCTGTCGAAATAGGAGTGTAAAACTATCGCGCTCCACACCAAATCCTAACCATCGAAGTAACTAGTGTCTCTGTTGGATCATTACAAAGTTCCACACAAAAAGAACTAACATTTCATATCCGCTCGCCTCGCTATCTCACTATGTGTTATATTCCCGATCCGCTCGAATGTCCGAACTTTCGCGGTTTGTTTACATAAAAGTCACGTGATACTACAGTGCATCCTGACGCTCAAAATCAAATTTATAGGGGCTATGCAACTGTTTTTATTAACACACATCGGAAAAACACAACAGTGTCTCACCCGGATTTAAAACTTACCGTAACATTCCTCGCTGGTGCATTTAATTCGATCGGTTTGGATTCCATGAGAGTCTGCCCCAGGACAATGTGAGCGTGCCGAAAAGCATACCCGCTGTCGGTACTTCATGCATCTGCTATTACAGGGGGTGTACGCTGACCACTCACTCCATCCTATCGCTTCTTCGTCTATTGAAAGTCAACACGTTTGCATGATTAATACAAGAAAGGTATGCATATCGTGACAATCATGACAATTCAAGATTCTTAAGGTAAATTGAAGAGTCATTTTGATATTTTGATCACAACAGGAGTCTCAGTTCCATCCGCAACGGCCCGCAAAGGGTGAAGTGGGGGGTAGGGGGGGGGGGGGGAGGAGGGAGTATTGTCAGAAAAATTGGGTGGGAGTGTGTGTGGCCTGCTTCCTGAAACCCTTCCTTAGATACCCTATTTCAGACCTATGTCGGCTGTTACAAGGTTGGCGTACTAATATGGGTGTACCCCAAACTCGACGAAAACGAAGAGAAAAGAGGGACTAGGACCAACCTTCAACCAACAAGCTCCAATAACGTACTTACTTTTGCAGTCATACAGGGCATTCATTTTCTTGATATCCAGCTGACTGAAGCCATCTCCCCGCCCCAGGGACATGTATTGATTGTTCAGTGCTTTGATAGTGGGCAGGCCATTCTTGGAGAACGTTCGCTTCCCATAATGCATCAGGCTATTATAGTCGTAATCAAAACCCATGCTGTCCACTTTCGAATGTTTGTACCTGTTAAACTGTACTTCCATACCTACAGACACACACAAACATAATTTTGATCATTACTCTAAAAAATAAATTGAACATATTTTGATGGAAGCTTTTTTGATGGCAGTTTAGACCCAAACTCTGGTGTCCCTCAAACTAAGCAGTAAACGCGCAAAGGACATTGGTATGGAGAAACATTTCATTCATTTTAATTCATTTATGCAATAAGGGACAAAGACCCTGGAGAGTCAACAATAGGAAACAGGTCGACATCCGAGGGTCAGTGAGCGAAAGTTGGTGTGCAAAACAAAAGCAAAATGTCGCTCGCGTTTTGCATAATAATAGAGTTAAATTCCCAAAAGCCTTTTTCGCTATTGTTCTGAACACAAACATGGCCGCTATGACGTCAGGTGCAAGCCAAGGATAGACTATTCAACAGACACCACAACACTGGGAACTCTATAACTTGCTCTTTGTAAATAGTGTGCGTGTTCTTTTACGTCCCATAGGGTTATCGTAATGAACCGTGGACGGTTGTGAGACGGGGCCTTCCTTTGCGTTAACAACGTTGGTTTTATGCTCAGGGCCGATATGGAAGGTAGATATCAAGGGTGATGGTGTTTGTATTGAGTGGGTCTTAGAACACTTTGCTTAATCTTTTGTGGAAGTTATTTGAGTTAGAAAGCTGCAAGATTTTGCTATCGATTGCTGACAGGTCAGTCCATCCGGGGCTTATCACTCCATATGGCTTAAAGAGAATCGATTTCTTTTGTTTTGCAGAAAAAAAAGGACAACCCTTTCATGCGCGTAGTTAAATTACCGGCCGATTTCCTTCCCCATATTTTAAATATTCCATACCCCTTGCTAATTGATCAAGTTTAAGGCCCGCAGTTTAAATTTTGTCCCCCATTTCTCTTCATTATGCACTTGAGGATCATTTTTAAAGCAAAAACTGTACCTCTCAGAGATAATTGAATTGAACGAAAGATCAAGGGTTCTACTGCACCAACCGCTAAACTTGCCAATCATACAGCGCTCGCAATAGACGGCAAGTATATTGTAGTGCCGTATATTGTAGTGAAGTAGATATGACCACCAAGGGTCGCTTCTGTGAAGATTTCTCAACTAAATATTTACCCTTTTCAATATTCTCCCAAATAATCTCCACATACTGATCTCTATCAGGACGTGACTGCTCGTGCCAAAACCCTATTGCGTGCATTAATTCGTGCATGATAATTCCTTTGCTATTGCATCTCTGTCCCAGTGAGAGATTCTGCGATCCCTTGCGCCAGTATAGTCGCCCAATGTAAGACCAACAACTGTGAAAGCAACAAACCATTGCAACTTTACTAAAAGGAAAGGAAATTGGATATGTCTTCGCGACATCACTTTTGCAAAACTAATGTCCGTGTTGGTCCGTATTTGAATTTCGAATATTCTCCCTGCATTTTCAGTTCCGTGCTTTCTTGTTCCTTTGAGTGTTTTGTAATCAGAAGGTTACAAGTTCGACTCCAGTTTAGAAACACCCGTCTTTTTCTTTCGAATAATTACTGATAAATCAAAGTTTTTTCTCTGTTCCCCTGTCTCCAAGGTTAAATAAACCATGTTTAATTTCTTTAAAAAAGGACGAAAAATGCTTTGCGCTTAGCTATCATGCTAGTTCTGAAAGCAGCAATTCAAACTGAACAGGAACATTGATGAAGAACTTTAACTAGCAGTAGGCTAGCAGTTTTCGGGACTTTTCGGGACTTTCGAGAAACGGGTCCCGAAACTTTACGGGCCATTTTCGGGTATGACTATTTCCTTTGTATCTCAAGAAGGGAGAGGATTTAAGTCGTCAAACGTCATTTCACAATTGGCTTTTTGAGCCCGAAACGTTTTCGGGACTTTCGAGAAACGGGCCCCAGCAGTTTGAACTGGATTTGAACCCGAGGCAGCCCTAACCAATGGACCACGCCCCCTCCCGTTTCCAAAATGTCTGAAACCTCGTTTTGATGGCCAAGGACTTTTAGTTGCTGAGATGCACTTCACCCACCCTTTGTCCTTGCTAAACTTGATCCAGTTTCTTTCCGTCGTTCTCACTTTAAACTTGACACAAGTGTGTTTGTGAAATTCTTCGATGGCTGCCATGATATTCCCTTTATACAAGTCTTGGGAAAAAGAGGAAAGAAGCGTTAGAACAACAGCCCTTTTTTTCATGTCAGCGGACGAAACAAAGCTAGATGTAGACTGTGACATGCAAATACAAATGATCTAGCTCTTGGACAGAGTTTGATGTTACCTTAGTTTGAAGAGATTTGTATCGTAACTATTTTTAAACTATGGTGGCACATGAAACTATTTGTCTCAAGACATTGTCAACCTGGTTGCTTTGTGAACTGTAACTTTCGTGACCTATTGAAGTTCGTTTTCATCTTAGTTAAGGTTATCAGCTCATATCATCGGCTGTATAATCGCGCCAAGCGTTGCCAAGCTAAAATATTGGAATCTGGAAGCGAAACTTTTGAGTATACAAACATTCAAAAATCGGGGCCACCCTCCACGTTAGACAAAGGTCATAAATTGCCGCTAAAAACACTTAAAAGAAATTTCATTTTAGTTCATCGCCCCAATGTTGGTGCGAAAATCAGATGTCTCATTTGCATTAACTGAATGTGTCGGCAATAACGCAACAATTTTATTGTTACCTGTGTCCCGGAGAGATTGTTGGTCACGTGGATGTAAGTCAAGGATGCATTTTGCAAACTACTTCATTCAAATATTAGATTTACATGACGTCATTATTGTGGCCATATATTGGTGCACCTAGCCGGTTGATCTAATATTCTTTTAGACTGTTCTCAGTCCCATTGTCTGTCGAGCGGCACGATTTTCTGGTCAATCTTTGTCACGCAATCGACATAAGCGTGACAAACACTAAAAAGCACGGCTCCACGATATTTTTAAATAAAAACTTCAATCCCAAAAGAACAGTTCTAGCCAACCTATTGAGGTGAAAACTTACCTAATCCCTCCTCCATTTCATAAGGAATCACTCGGTTCGGCCAAACTTTTTTTCTTTGTCGAACAGCGTTACGCCTAACGCGTGCTTTTTCGTACACATTGCCATCCCTATCTGTCAGGGCAATGTCCCCTTCGTGACCGATGTTAAACGCTGAAAGTAAAGCCAATATTTGATTTTAATTTTAAATCAAAGTTATTGATGTATATGTAGTTTTAGGTGGTATTAACTTTGTAGACAACCTAAAATCTGCTGCCTCCAGCCAATGAAGGATAAATAAAACAAACAATGCAAACAGATCGCACGTGCCACGTTTTGGACAAAGGTGTGGTGGAGAATGCAGCACGCGCTCAAGAAATACAACAGCCTCACGGCGGACGCGCCACCCATTTACTTTGCTGCTTTCTTTCTACACATCAGGGTTTTCTATGCCAGTTAGCCATGGCATGGAATCATTCTGTGTCAGTTGGCACGCAAGGAGGAAGGAAGAACAGATTATCATACACGCGACACGCGACATGATACCCGCGACTCAACGTAACTTCAAAGTGAACTCTACCCAAGTTTTACTTTAAAATGTTGCAGGATTAGGGAGCTTTAAGCAAGGAAAACGATGGTCATCAAAACGAACATCATAAAAATTGTAACTTCGGATTACTTTTTAAAATTACCTCGCGATGTTTCAAGTCGCTTGATCTTGAAAAGTCCGAAACAACTTACTGGAGATAAAATTCATGGCCGAGGAGAAAAGGAAGTTGAAAAGATATCGTTGGGACCCATGTCCTCGCATTCCCTAAAATTCTCGTTGTCATAACCAGAACAGCAAAAACGGAATCAAATGAATGAAATCTAAAACCTCGAGTTTTTTTTTATTTTAATTTTTTTCGCAAGTTCCTTTTTTGTTTGAAGCAATCCAAGAGGATTAGACAAAACGTTGACTTGTAATCTCCACCCTCCTCATGCAAGCATTCATGACGACGGTTCCGGCTCAAACCCAAGCCACTAAGTATTGAATAGCCAACGTGATCTCTGAGGTCTTCCTTTCAGCAGATCAGGATAAATGCAAGTGCTTCAAGTGCTATTGGTGAGTATCTTCTTCGTGGGGGATATGCTTTTGACAAAATTTCTTGCAGTGCGTAAACCGCTATTTTAAGTGAGTTATCACGCCAACCCACCAAATTAAGTAAAATATTTCGGTAACTAGCTTATTGAATCTTACAAGGATCTAGAGTTTCGTTCTCAGGAATTAGAAAAAAAGAAACGAAAAAAGGAAGGATTTCAAGCCTCCGAATTTGCTCTCAGGGCAAGAATAACCGAAGATCTTCGTTAACACGGAATTGCTGAGGATCAAACGTTCTCGATCGATAATGTATATCTGCAAAACTTCTGTTCAAAGCCATGTCCAGTTCACAAAGCTAGTCGTAATTGATACTGGAAAGTTTTTAACTCCTTTGTTTGAATGGTGATCAATGAACGAGCAGCGAGCCTTGTTGATTAATAAGCTGCGTCACCACTTTGCTTTAGGCCAATAAGACATTTTCCCCTCTGACAGGATTGTCTGATCAAACTTCGACGAATTCAGAGTCCAATTAGTAGCAGTCTGATGTCCGACAGGAATGGTTCTCATTCTTTAGTTCTCTCGATTTTAGCTAAGGGTAGGGTCAAAAAACTTATTTTTTACGATTGATTTTAAGTTAATTTTGGATGAGGTCGTTCGCCAGAGGTTTTTCCCACAATAAATCATAATTTAACATAAAGGATTAATATCCTCCGTGTTTTGATTTGCGAGTGTTTAATATTCAGCGATTGCGGCAATACTGAAAACACGAAATGATCCTCGATAAATATACGAATTAAAACGGTCTTAAAACGGGCCTTTCTAGTTGTAAACAAAGCTGGACGAAGCACAAAATCGCAGTACGTGAGCAATACTGGCTCCGTTCGGAAACGGCTCATATCAGTAGAATTCCCTCAATCAGTGGTACCCAAATGGAGGACTAGCGTAACGTTGATCAAATATCATGGTTTGTCTCAGGGAAGATAGCGTACAAAAAAGAAAAATAATACGATAATCACTTTATTAATGAATTAACTAGATTATTTTCCTGTTGGCTTTTCTTACGTTTGTTCACTTCGCTTATCCAGTCCATGACGGTGAGCTCTTGTTCTTCGTCCAGTGAATGAGACGTAACGGGAACCCCTAGGTCACACAAAAGGATATAAATTCTTTCTTTGACATAAAAAGCGTCGGGACTCTAGGATCACATTTTTGTGTAAGTTGAAAGTTAACCAACCTTTGCGTTCCACGAATGTTAAGTGTTCTTAAGGTAGGAAATAGATTCATGAGACTGGAACAGCAAAACTAGTGCATCTTAAATATCTCGCCAAACAAGCATTACCCTTGTGCCACAGGGAACCTCAATAGCCACAACTTACCTGAATCTCCATTTATGTTGACGGGACTGGAGGTGGAGAAAAGACTGCCTTTGATAAATAATATCACCGTCTGAATCAGCAAATAGTTCCACAGATCCATACCTTAACTGCGAAAACAAACAAAAAAGAGTTCAACACCAACACCGCGGTGTAAAGTTCATGTTGTGAAACCCCAAAGGCCATAAACTAAGTTAAACACACTTAATTTCTGCCAAAACGCGAAGAGTGTTAGCTGACCACTAGAAAACCTGAAATGCGTCTACGAGGCCTTGTTCCGCTCTATTTAAAGGCTAAAACGTCGCGTGCTTTCCTACATGATGTGGAATCCGCATGAAGTGTGATCGTCGTTTGACGCAAATCCAACGTAATCGATGCAAATTTGCGGTCACGTGCCGGCGTTAGTTTGTCAGTCAGTTAAGGGCATGAAATTCTTCACAGTTTTAGCAATTTATCGATAGCTCGTGTGTGAATACTAGAGGGCATCTCGCTTAAACAAACTTTTGATAACATTGTAGCCAATTTTCGAAAAGTCAAAGATACGTGGTGTTATCTCTATAGGAAGTCACTAATTTATCACAGCTTGACAGAGACATGCCTGAAAAAGACAAATTTCCTAGAGAGTGGACGTAAGAGGCAATAGACAAGCTGGAATGGCCGCCTGAACAACTAAAGGGAAAACTTGGTCGACGCATAGCGAAATTTTAAACCAAACTACTTGCCGCAACTATCTAATGATGTGTACATTTTCATCACACACCAACTCGATTCCTCTATCTGATAACTTCTTAACCAGAGCAGGTACTTATTTCATTACTTCATTACTTTCTTATTGAGTCAATGAGACTTTTCCAGCATATCAATTTCAAGACCGATGATCTTGTCTGTTGAAATAATATGTAGCGCATGCGAACCTGAGATCTCGACTATTGAAGCTGACCTCATGAAAACACCAATAAACACCTTAATCCGGATATTTGTATAAGGGTTTTTCGATGTAGAGAGAGGCATGTTTGCTAGTGCACTCCAAATACAACAATCAAGTAACAAGCTTATAGCATCAAGATGATGCTAAAAATAGGATCAATTGAGTGACCTGTTTATGACCTTTCTAGTAAACAGAGGTAAAGTCTTCCCTCTATTTGCGATTATCATTAACGACAAAGTCACGTACGACTCTTCTTTTTTCGTTGAAGTAAGTTCCGTTGTTGGCTGCTTAGCAGCTCTAGCTCCCTCTACGTGACTTTATTTATAGCTTTCCTCTTTTTTCAGGAAAGGATGAGCCATCTCGGTGAGGCAATCAAGACACCCGATCCAACAGCTGGTGAGGAGTCACTGCGGCAATTGATAACCTCCCATGGCCGGGTGGAACGAGGCAATATAATCTGGATATAGGTGCATTTGGCTGGGTTATCAATCGATAAGGCTATTACTTTCTCAATGCAGTTGCTGGGGATTTTTACCTACGAAAATGCCTTTTAAAGTAAAGTATGAGAAAACGCCCTCAATTTTTGTGTTTATCAGGTAGCTTTTCACAGCATCTAAACGCTCAACGATGTACATATATCATCTCTATTTTCGAATGCGCCATAATACACTTAGTTTGCCGCCCAAATTTTGCATAAACAATGATTTCCAAATGGTTTTGGGATACTGCATATTTTCAATAACATTTGAAAACAATAGTTTTTGCAAAATTTGAGGGGAAAACAAAATTAATTGTATTATGGGGCATTCGAAAATAGAGAGTAGAAGAAATACAAATGACTTTCAATAATTTGATTCAATGTGAAATGCTTTTTTTTTTAAACAGCGGACGAGATGTAGTCTGATATCTGTCTGAGGAAGTAGTTGACTGAAATTAACAATTGGTTTTCATGGTTACCGCGCCTCGATTTATGGGTGCACGCGGGAGGTTGCTAAGCACGAGAAGCGTAAGAGTCGCACTCGGCTATCGAACACTAACCATGAACCAATTGTTTTATAACATTGGCACATCATTTTATCAAATTTTAGTTTCTCCAAACCAGTTGAAAGCTTACAAACGTGCTTTTCGATGGGTTCGTTACGTCGCGTCGATGTCACCCACGCTCACTCGTTTATAAATGCTCAATTTTAAAAAAAATCACAGGAGTCAAAATGCCTTTATGGACGCAAAGATACTGAGTCAAACCATTTTGACAAACAACCAAACCATCACTTAATAATCAATTTTAGAAAATTAAGCTAAATTGAAGCCTTTCATAATCAAATCAGTTAAGTCAATGACCGTCGCTGGAGTTTGCCGAGTTTGACTGATTGCGATGTAAACATTTTCAACTGTGCAATTGTTGAAGAGGGATCCAACGAAGCTGCTGCAACTATTCTGTTGTCTGGAGGGTGTTAACGAGTTGTTTTTTTTAATACTTTATGTCTGGGCTTGGAAGATTAAGACTTCCAGCTGATAAGCTTTTGGAGAGAACACTGAGAACTTCGCTGCGGTTGCAGAGTTGAGATGACGAATTTTTACAGCCCGTGTTTGTGAAATAGAGTTAGAATTTATTTCGTGAGTTATATTTACCACGAAATAGAATATTTACCTTTGAATGTTCCCACAGATCAGTTATAGCACTCTTCGTTTTTTAAGAATGCCTTCCGTTCTCAATAATTTCATTCAGTTCTCTTTCCAGTTTCGGGGCACAAAAACTCCAATCCCATAGCAAACGTCGGTAGCTCTTCTGCCTTTTTTTCTTTTGGTATGTCTATAAAATTTTCCCTTTTCTCTATTTTTTCGGACGAACTTTATATATTTGATTATGATCAGGAGCTCATAAAGAAAAAAATTAAAAAATTAACGTCATCAGCGTGCGTCCATAAGATTATGGAGCACGCTAATGACGTAGGCAAATTGCTTAGCTGAGATTGGGTGACTTTACTAGCTATGTCTTAAGACTCAGTTGTAACATGTGGAGGAGGAATAGATATATATTCGCTGTAAATTCGGAATGTTTCCTTATAGGTGGTTTGCAAACCAATCTCGAGGGAGTCAGATACCAATGCTGCAATGTACAATTGCTGGTGGACGAACAGAAGGAGCAAATGAGAGATCGTTTGTTGTCGTCCACCAACATGACGGGCGATGACGTAACGTGAAAACCACCTAAAGGTTGATCATAACTCAGTGAGTTGGGACATGTGTAAAAGGCTTTTAAATGAACTCAGTCGCTGTTGCAGTATGGAAATGACAATCTCGCAATCTCGAACGTCGCGACTAAAATATCCTGGACCTGCTCTTGTGAATTAATAGGGAGCTTAAGCAACGACAACAGCGACGGCAACGGGAACGTCATCTCAAAATATAAAGTCGAGATATTTTAATCGCTTCGTGACTATTTCAACCTTTTTGATATGACGAGGGTGTGTTAGTTCCAAAAAAAAAAAAAAAAATGACACGGCACTAAATTTAGGGGAGAAAATGAAAATTTATCCTCAAGTGCAGAAGTCCTTGACAATTTGGCTATTTCACGTTGTAGTCTTGCTGACGACGGCAAAGAAATGGACAAAGATGAAAAACACACGGGCAGAGCGTGCAAAGCTATTGTTTTTTCCCACTAAATATCAGTGTAAATATGCAAATTTGTGACGTTCTTGTAGCCGGCTCCCTAATGAAAGCATTTCAGAGTATAAGAAGCAAGCTTGCCACGCACTTATGTGAGCCCTCACGACGTTTCAGGTTTATTATGAAACTTATTGTGTCGCTGATCATGCGCACAAAACAAGTTGGAATTTATCAAAGGTGTAATCTTTGGGAACTTTAGCCTAACACATTTTGCACAATGAGGTCATCAAGAAAGCCTTTTATAGCAATTAACTCCGTGATGTCAATTAATTGAAGTTTACAGATGTTCCGACAATTAATTGCTTTTCCTTTAATTTATCGAAAGACCCCTTGTTTTGTTTAGAATTTAACTTATTGTAAAATGGAAAAGTTGGCAAAGCTTAAAACTTTGGACCGAAAACTAGAGAGGAAGACAGAATAACTTGTCTTATTATTGTCCAATGAGGGATCATTAACTATGGCATCAGAGCGAGACAAACTGAACCTACACGAAGGTTTTGTCCCGAAGGCGTAAACAACGGGAGTGATTTAGTTTCAAAGGCCTTGAAAATCAACTCACAATTTAATAGTTAGCGGGTTTATTCTTAGGCTTAGAAAGTACGAGGCGTGATTCTTCCCGGATCCTACTGGGCGTGGTTTCAACTTTTGCACGACTAGGAACATTGAATCGATAGGCACTCTTACAATAAACTTCGTTTCAGCCTAAATTAAAACCGTAAGGAGAACTCTTCCAACACAGTTCATTTATCACTTTTGCGGCGTTTGCATCGAAAAAACAATTTTTACTTACAACAAGATCAATACCATTCCCTAATTGATCTCCATTTGAATGGCATACTTCTAAATATGTTGCTTCCTGATTAAACGAATTTTCTCCCTTTAAATTATTAGAACATACAATTCAAATGAGCTCCATTCGAAGTACATTCTAGTAAAAACTCAGAAACCGAGAGATCAACCGTAATTAATGCTGATAGCAGGCTATGAGGTCTTGCATAACATTATGACAGCAGAGTTTTAAAGTGGCATCCTGAAAATCCAATATAGCGAATTACCTTAACAGCACTAACAAGGTGGAAAGACGTTAGGCCTGCGCAAAACTGCAATGCAACTTTACATGGTAAATTAATTAATGTGACAGTATTGAAGCACCTATCGCTATTTTATGGACTATGTTTCCTGAAAAAAAAACTTTAAAATGGTAGCAGTTTTACAAGCCAAGTGCATTCACCTAAATAGTCAAACTCGGGAACTGGACTACCAATTGCGGACTATATAAACTAGGGGAACCGAAGAAAATTTGAAATATCTTTGGATGGGTTGTAATTGCATGGAAAATGGAGACCGTTTGAAGGAGCACGCTACTGACTTTAAAGAACTTGTTTTATTCTAAGCGTCCCAAATTCCTTACTGGCACTCTTCCATAATAATGCATAAAAGAATTATGAAATTGCTTGATAAATTCAATGGCTGAGACAAAACTCAATATATTTCGGTCAACTTAGCTTAATTTCTATAGATTAAGACTCACCTTATACAACAGCTTACAAGATCAATTACGGGAAAGTCAGTACACCGACAAGACACGGAAGAAGACCTTTGACGACGGCTCCAAAAGAATCTTTGCTTCTTTAACGGTTGTTATCCTTTGAATTTGCAAACTGTTCAGGATTTCACGGCAAAGCGTTTTCCCTCAAATAACGGTGCACAAATGTACAAATTATGTACGTTGTTTGTAATTCTCAAAGCGCTTTCCGTCTCCTACGACGTTAGAGAAAATTAATGCAACCCGATGAGCGAATCATAAACATGAGACACGCGTTATGACGTGCGACCAATATCTTAATTGTCTACAGTACTTTGAAGCCTTTAATATTTGCCCACCTCTTGGTGAGAGGCTCGCAAAGATGGTATGATACGTCAGGAAATATCGAAACTAAACTCAACGATGTTTGAAGTCTTTTAAATTTCTTTCATGAAATAGACACAGAGAAGCCGAAAACTATGGGCTTCTCGCTGAAAAGAGGATGAGATTGCATCTTCACTGCAAGTGCCATTTAAGAATTGCGTTATTGATCAATGCCAATTGTCAAGTACTCTCTGATTTACGATGTAAAGGACTTATTGTAAGTTACGCCACAGCTAGCATGAAAGCTATGAATTACGTTTACAATTCTTTTGGTTAAGTTGGGGGTGTCAGAAGTGTATATAGTGTGCTCGCATAATATTGTCACCGCGGTAGAAGATCGCTCCAAGCTCTGTTGCCTGTGTAAGTTCGGATTTCGCGCCGAGTGTTTCCCGCCAAAACGAAGCGGGCTGCCAGAGCAGAGACTGAACTTATCGAGCGCAGCGCGGACTCACAGTAAAGGAATGGTACTGGCAAAAATTTACCCAATAAATCCACTCGACAGCAATGAGATTATCGCAAAAGCTAAGAATGAGATAAATTTCAGGAGTCATAATTGCTGTAAATCTATTTCACGATAACATTTGAATGCGAACAAACGGTACAATACAATAATTGTTCCGGGCTCACGCTATTGTGTTCAACGCTTCAAAAGATATAGCTGTGCCACTAAAATAACATATTAGATGACTCCATGAGCTGCACATTATTTTGCCATATCAGAAGCACGCCAAAACTGTCACTTAAAACAGGAAATCGTGGTCACAAAGATTTCATTGATAGTCGTAATTTTAAGTAAGCTCAATGGAGTTTCGGGGTTCAATATTATATTTATAACACACCGGGGAGTTCATATTGGACATGCATTATATTTTAGGTCGATCATATGTCACGGATAGTGGCTGCTACATTTTCAACGTGTTAATAAGATTTTCAATTCTTTTATTAGCATTTTGGGTGTTAGTTAATAGGCGGCAAGAACAAAACGAATGCCAAGCAAAATCCGCTTATTTCGCCAATCAAACGAGGGATACTCGCGTCAATTATCGAGAGTTTACTGCTCCACCACGCTTTAGAATTGCCTGTGCTTGCCGTTTCTGCGTCGATATGGTCTTATCTAATGTCATCGCAGCAGGAAACTTGGCTCAAACCGCGGACAGAAAGATCCTCTTGTTTTTCAAAGCACCGGATTTGAACGATTGGAGCAGGCTTCCGCTCAGCAAATTGATAGCGAACAAATAAGCAAAAACAAAAGTATTCCACTCAAAGGAGATCTTTTTCTCTGCCAAGCCGGGTGTAACTGAAACAAAGCCGATTATTAGAGTTTGGCCCTGCCTTTCGATGACAACAATAGTGCTTTAGCGACGACAGACAAAAGCACACAAGGCAAAAGGGACGTTTGGCGAGTAACGAACAAAAAAAAAATGACTTTCTAAATTTTGCCATCATTTGACCAAATTAGAGCTCAAATCCCATTTAAAATATCTTCAATAAAATTGACACAGGGCTCAAACAGGATCCTGACTACCACTGATATTCTGTACACTTCTTCCATGCAACATACGTTAATAATAGCTTATGTTACTACGAGGTGAGCTTTTCAAAGGACAATGCATTTTGTACTGTACAATCGAATTGCATTGTGAGACAATATTTTGCCGGCAGATACTCGAAGTCAGTCGAAATATAAAAGAAGACGTTTTGTCTTATCTAAATACATACCATACAATTGTAAGGCGTAGCAACCTTCTCCCTAAAACGCAAATGAAGATACGTAACGCAAGATAGCACAAGCAGAGAATATTGTGCTCAGTTGAAAGCATACACTTCAAATACAGTCAGTCCCCAAATGCTGCAAACGGAAACGAGCAGTAACAACTGAATTCGGCGTTTTGTTGTCAGGTTAGGATTGCATGACATGACATTTGTGTTGCATTAATTTGAAATGAGGAGGTGTGGCTTAATATAGCATATTATTGGTACTATGTTATCAATTAAGGCACAAAGCCAACCACGTAAGCTACACTTTCTTTCCAAAATGCACAAAATATAGCTGCTTTACCACGTGATCAAAGAACTATGCATTGAAAGCAATAGCCATTTTTGTTTGGCTTTGAGTCGATCGAATCAACGCGAACATCCGTAAACTATTCGTCAAACATTAACAACTCATCGGTTTTGAAGTAAAAAGCACCAAGGTAGATTCTTCTGAAACACTTCTTCGTATCATTATTATTAACACCAGCTGGGTGATAAAAAGGTCACAAAAGAGGTTAATTTTCCACTTGGTTATGGATGGCACGTAGCTGCAAAAAAATTGGATGAAATGGAATAAAGGCCACAAAAATCTCCACAGGGCCACACAAAATTGATTTTAGACCTGAGAGTCCTGAGTTGAATGATTGTTAATTTATTAATTCCTTGATTTTTTTTTATGGAGCGTTCCAATGTTTAATATAAAAATAACTCCCCGTTCTGAGTTTGTGTAATACAAACGTGACTTTTTAACGTGAGATAATACACGTGCGGGTGTACGATTTGTTTTGGCTAAGTACTGAGCTTTCAGTTTTTAATTTTGTATAACAGAAAGGGGAACTAGCATGCATTTCGAGCGTCTTCAGTACAGTCAGTCCAGACTTTTACAGTGTGCAAAGGTGTTCCATTTCGATTATCTAGGGATTTAATTGGACTTCCCTTTAATGCCATGGACTTTAATCCTTATGTCAGATTATATTTTCACATTGATCTGAAGTAATTCACTTAGCCAGCGAACCGGAATCGTGTGCCTTCTCAAAAGCTTCCGCGAGCCACTTTAAACTTAGCCACCTCGCAGCCCGTGAAGAGATTATTTTTAGAAGCCTCATGCAAATTAAACTTTGTGGTAATCTTTTGTTCACATCTAGTTGGACTGCGTGAAAATTTGCAATAAGCAAAAACAGCTCTGAAAGGGTCAATCTACCCACGCTGAGATCTGCCAAATAAAATAGTTAATAGGATGAGCTCAAGATAAGCAGCCGTTTCATGTGATTGCTGTGACCTTGGCTCATCCTGTCGGAAATTTAATCACATTGGCGCCCTTCATGAAATATTTCAGCACCAAAATCCACACGACTCTAGATTCAGAGAACAGCTATCTTAGGCAAGCGTAGAGCCATCCATTCATTCCCTCTCAATAAATAGTTCTTTCCTTTTCCTGTACAGCCTTGCTTTTAAGCGCTAAACGATTACAGTTAAAATTAGCGAAACAATATCCCATTTCATTTACCCTGATGTTAAATTGATAAACTTTAAAACAGTTCGTAACATTATATAAACCTTATGATTACGGAACTATGGCAATGCCAAAGTTTACTTGAGTAGGGCCCCCTTACACTTTCTTGAAAACTCCAAGGTAAATTGTGCAAAAGCTATTCATAGTTCTCCTCTTTCCTATGCTTATCTCAGCGCCAATTATAGACAGTTTATTAGAATTGCCACTATTCAGAATTCATGAAAAACCGCACTTCCTATGCGGCATGTTACTGAAAACATTTCATAAGGTCTGTTCTTGCCTATTGCATTGTATCTGGTGCCGGTGAACGTTTAACGCTCAAGCACTTTGGGTTCGGTGAGTGGGGCTTATACGCCAAAAAAAAAAGAAAAAAAAAAGCCAAAAAAAGTGAGTTTTCTTTTCATAGCTGACAGTTAAATAGCACAGTTGACGGGAACAGAGTAATCATTATATTGGCATCATATAGGGATAGAAAGTAATTTTCTTTCTGTCATCGTTGTTTATTTACTCCCTCGTATTACTGAATGATCCTTCTGGGTGTCATAGTGGATACAAGCTGCGATGGCCGGAATTTCAGTCGGGGTGGAGTTAACATTCATATGTCTAGCTCGTTATAGCTCATCCACTCATAGGTTCTTGGATTTCCCTTATCCTCAGATCACCATGAGACATTTCAAGGATCTTCAAGATCTCTCTCCCTCTGGTCACAGTGTAGGATTATGAGTTACCTAATACATGTAAAATGATATTAGAGGTTTTTTTTTTGTCTGTGGGGTAATAACTCAAGCGGAAAACGGTTGACAAGAAGAGACGTTTCCTAAATTGAACTAGTTTTGCCACTAAAACACAAATTTCTTATCAGGAAGCGTTTATCTTAGGTTATCTTGCGGGGGGTTTGAAAAAACAGATCTAGAAAAGTAAAGCAGACATTATTTTCAAAGACTATCACACTCCCTATAAAATATGCCATATCTTTACTTGAATTTAACAATGCAACATTCACATGTATAACATTCTGTGTGACCGATAAATCAGTATCTGCCCAGTGTAAACATATCGTGACGCAAACAATTACAGTTGAATTCTTCCAAAGTTGCTGAAGAGCTCATTACTGACCACTCTCGAATTCCTCAGTTGTTACATAACCATGAATACCGCCTTCTGTATTGAATATTTTGCAGGATGCAACTGGTCGCAGCGTTGTTCCCTACTTCTAACCCAATGCAATGTGACCTTTTTTTTCGATAAACTGGTAAAAATTTGGACAGTCTCTTTCTTATATTTTCTGTGTAGTGGGGCTTGTACTAATAACTGGCCCACGTTTCTATTTCTGTTTTGTCCACATAGGAAAACTGGCACGGTTGAGGTGTATTTTTCGACTCATATTACAACACACACACATTAAAAAACATTGCATGTTTGACACGGGTAGTGCACACTCCAAGCACTCGATCGGATTCGTGACTTTGGCCACGTTAACAAGCTTAAGAATTCTCAAGAGAAACAGGAAAAAAACAAAAGCTTGTTGACATCTGCATGGCACCCTCAAAATAACATGGTGGACATGTTCTCGGAAAGGAAATACCAGCCTGGTGGTTAATGTGTGATACTGTACTCAAATTGTAGGTGATGTCCATTCTTTCAAGGATAAAAATTTAGTTTTAGCATAGTTCATGCATTGAAGTGATTATCATGGAAACTCGACAAGTCTTTTTGTTTCATGTTTTTGTCGGTATTTTTGGCCTTGGCGGTGCACAAAACACTCCTTCATTTTATGAGCAACAAATTTGCAAACCCGTGCGAAGTGAAAAGAAAAGATTGTGCATTGTCACGGTCAATTCAACATCGATTGCGACAACATTGTTCTCTCTTTTGAAGGTTTTAAGCCAAAAGTTCCATAACCAGTACCTCGGTTTTATAAAACAAACTTGTAGTTATATTTTAGGCAGCCTTGTGGGAAAAACAATGCTGGCGCCGAGTCGAACATCAACAAATCATCTGATATAAATGGCGTGTCAAAGAAGGCTAACGAACCTATGCAAGAATTTTTTTTCCAATTCGAGAACTTCGAAATTAGTGTCTTTCCGTCTGAATCCTTATTACTACTATTATTAATTTACTGAAAAGAGTTTAGCTTCTAGCCCTTGTCTGTCTATACAGTATTTCTATTTTCGTGACAATGGCCCTCCGGTTTCCGTCGATGATTATTCAGTTCGGGAAAATACAAACACAGGAAGAACCGTAGACTTAAGAGAAGGAGCTTTCGGAATCCTCATGAGAGAATTTAGCATTCTAAATATGTATGTCATTTATTTGTTTATTTTTAAGCAACAACAAGCTGACCCGACGTCCAAACAGTTGTCCAAACAAGGAAAGTGCAGGATATCGCAATGTATGAAACCTAAGACGTAAAATACAACTTAGTTGTCGGTCGAAATGTAATACTCAAATATGTGTTATAAATAACACATAAAAATTTCTAGGATAAGTGCTCCATTGAGAACCTGTCATAACAGACTGGTCAGGGGCAGGGTAAAAAATATCAATAGGTGCTCTTTACTTAAGTTTAGTACATTACAATGTCTAAATTGAAAAATTCCGTGAAATGGAAAGGAAATGTTGACAGTAATTTCACTTTCAGCCATTCGTTTCAAAGATACGATTAAAATTGTATAATTGTAAGTTGCTACGGTAAATCAGTGTCGGGCTATCAGTGAAGACAAAAACAACTGTTTTAGCTGACTTCCTGATTATACAATGTTCCACTTGCGATCTTCGCTGGTGGTTTGTTAATGTTTTTCAATTGTCCCCGAGAGTTTTCTTTTTAAATAACTTCCCTGCTTTCATCGAAAATTCTTGCGTGATTGCCAAATTCGCTTTTCCTGATAACACTTATGCGGTTCTATATAGCCCTCAATTGGTAAAAAAAATAGATTTCAAACCCACTAAACGAAGGAACAACAGCTCTACAACCGTTGTTATATATCTTCAAGTACTTTTAATTTGTGAGCGGTAGTTTTCATAAAACCATTTTGCATTTTTTTTTCCTAAGGGATTGTTTTCAACTACAAAGTCATATATAATTCAAATTGGAGGTATTACCTCTGGGCGAGTGACAAGTAGCCTGAGTCAGTATGGTCAAGGAACAGCTATAAATCATTCGACTGGATTGAAAGGTTTTTTGTGCAGCCGAGTCCTGCCTAGATTTTAAGGGCCCTAGAAACAAGAAGTTGTAAGAGGTGCTTAAGATGTTCGCATTCTTTCAGTAATTTGTAAACCCAGGAGCTCATCAATTTAGGAGCAGTCGTGATTCAATTGGCTAGTGCGCGGCTTTCGAAGCGAGAGGTCCCCGGTTCGATCCACGGTGACGTAAACGTCTGTTTCGACTTTCCTCCGATCCGTGTAGCTATAGCTTTAAATATCCGTAAAACGGAGCACTGACAGAGGGAGGGGGGTAAAAGGCGCACCGTCGGCTTCCAATGATACCAATTTCGTAACTGAAGGAACTACCGACGTTAAATAAAAGTGACCTTACTTTACCTTTACTTTACTCCTGTCGAAACTTTGAGAAAATTTATTATACGGAAGAGAGTGTTTTACAGGGGAAATAAAACACTCGTTGCGACCCCGAGTGGCGTATTACCAGTGGTTATATTGAGCAACGGCAGGAGTCCTGCCTAGATTTTAAGGGCCCTAGAAACAAAAAGTTGTAAGAGGTGCTTAAGACGTTCACATTCTTTCAGTAATTTGTAAACCCAGGAGCGGGCTCCTGGCGACGGCTAGGCTTGCATAAATAGATTCGGCCGGAAGAATTTCGAGCATGCAGAATAAGCAATTTTTGAGGCGAGCATTCTGCCGGCAGAATAGC
>NC_090880.1:16927742-16945242 GCF_036669935.1 Montipora foliosa
GGCTGACTATTTACATAACAATGATACGTAATTATATACACGTGCCGCGCCGAGCACCTACAATCGAACTTACACTTGTAGGTTACCGTTAAGAGATCCCTGTTTTACTACTCTTGAAACAACCCATCCCTTTAATAATGCTAATCGTAACCCTAATTACGACTAAAGGCACTGTTTAGGCTTAAGGTTAGTCCATGTGATAGTTTTAGGTTTTCCAGTATTGCTGTGAACTGTGACCTGCTTTTCTTCATGCCCCGTGCGTGCGGCACACTTATAAGTTCATTGCGTGGAAGAGTATACCACGCTTAAAAGTCTGATTGGTGCATCTTTCATGGGAAACTTTCATGCACGAGTTCATTGCAATTAAAATCGTTTCATATTTCCCTTCTTTTGAAGCAAACTTGTGTCTTCGTAATAATCAAGATGGCTACCGAAGTAAAAGGGTCACAGCAATGGGAGATTTGATCATTTGGAAATTGTCCCTGCTTTATAGCCTTTCCAGAGTTGTGCATAGAGTGGTGCAAAGAAAACAATTTACTTTCGTCTTCCGTGTCCAAAACCTGTGTGAAAACGCAGTCAGTTGGCAAAGACAAAGTGCCGCATCGGGAGATGGATCTGTTTCGTGATACTCAAGAAAAAACTGCAATGGATAGCCTTCAATCCGCCAGAACACATATTAATTTTCTGACCGTAAACTTTCCTTGAAAAAATATTAGCCCTAGCTACCTGTGGCCGGAAAGTTTACAACTGCCTACAAGACAAGGGCTAACATCATCTCACCGCAGTTAACGATCGCCTAAACTTCGTCGATCCAGACAAACGCGGAGCCCACAGCAGGGCATTGAAAAGACATGATGGGGAGTGAAACGAAGTATGCCTCGTACGGGAACATCCATGGATCTCTACCAAAGCTATTTACTTGGAAGTATCATTGAGCATATTGCCGATCTCTACAAAGAGCGATAAATCGCAAAATCCCTCTAAATGCACCGTTCGTGATCCCAAATACAGGAAAGGAAGAAAATATACACTTTGCAGTGTCTCGGCGAATTTTTAAGCAGACAGGAAGAACAATTTCACGATGAAAAGAGCAGGTAGCCATTAAATTTCTTATGACAGTACTTTTATTTGGTTTGTTTGTTATGTTTGCGAATCTGAACCCTATGACAACGATTGCTTGAAACTCCACTTGTTACGCTTATTCTAAAACTGAAAAATGGGTAAAATTGCAGGAAAAGTGCCGAAATTGCAGGAAAAACTGTTCGATTTTCCGTATTTCAGACAGAAGTTCGACCGACTTTTTTTTAAGTCTATATAGACTTAGAAAAAAAACCTTTAAAAAGAAAGAACAAAGCGCCATAGTCCCAAAGGACGCTTATTGTTATCGCTATTGTTTTCTTGAAACAAAGGAGTGTATGCATAATGAAGTAGGGACCTGTGCGGAAATCTTGCCTCGTTAAATACTATGGAAACCTCTAGGTTTTGTTAGCGCTAACCAGGCTTTGAATGTTTTTTATTTGAATGTTTGGAGTAACTGCAGAATACCCCGCCACTCGAAGTTGTACCCCTTAAAGTCCGGATACTTGACTACGCAGTTTGTGCACGCTAATTCTTTTTTTATGTTTTTAGAACGAGAAATAGACACACTACAGGGCTACGGGGCTACAGGGCTACGGGACAACGGGACAACGGGGCTACGGAGCTACGGGGCTACGGGGCTACGGGGCTACGGGGCTACGGGGCTACGGGGCTACATGGCTACGTGGCTACATGGCTACGTGGCTACGGGGCTACGTGGCTACGTGGCTACGTGGCTACGTGGCTACGTGGCTACGTGGCTACGGGGCTACGTGGCTACGGAGCTACGTGGCTACGTGGCTACGTGGCTACGTGGCTACGTGGCTACGTGGCTACGTGGCTACGGGGCTACGTGGCTACGTGGCTACGTGGCTACGTGGCTACGTGGCTACGGGGCTACGTGGCTAAGTGGCTAAGTGGCTACGTGGCTACGGGGCTACGTGGCTACGGGGCTACGGGGCTACGTGGCTACGTGGCTACGTGGCTACGTGGCTACGGGGCTACGGGGCTACGTGGCTACGTGGCTACGTGGCTACGGGGCTACGTGGCTACGGGGCTACGGGGCTACGAAAGCAAGGCTCCTAACACACGGTCGCAAAAAAGAACATTATTCATCGTATTTAGCGGAATTCAGATGGAGATATATTCACAGTAGAGAAGATTTGTGGAAAGCGTTTTTAAAAGACATTATGAAAATTTACAAATTTGAATAATTAGACAATGCGAGTAATCAAATAACGAAGTTACAGTATCGAACTAACATTCAAGGCGCTCAGATTTCAATTGCATTAATTGCGCGTATGGTAGGTTATACGAAACAGTTTTGATTATGCCTCATGTAGTAGTGAGTTTTGTTTATTTGAATATTTTCAAACTGCTCATGTCTTACTCATGAAGGTACATTCATGTGTTAGCGAGTTTGTTTCGGCACATGAATTAGGGAGTTAGTTTCGGTTCATATATTACTGAACGAGTTACATTCATAGATATGTGTTAGCGAGTATGTTTCGGCACAGGAACTAAAGTGTCTGCAAGTTTGATTCGGCACATTGATTAAAGAACGAGTTAGATTCATGTGTAGCGTGCTTGTTTCAGCTCATGGATTATTGTTTCGGCTCATTGATTAAAGAGCGAGTTAGATTCATGTGTAGCGTGTGTAGCGTTCTCGGGAGCAACTTCAGAATACCCGGCCACTCACGTCCTCCTTAAATCTACGTATACTGCTACCGTGGCCTGCAGTCCGAAGGCGGCTAGGAAGTCAATATGTATTTATTAAGTGTTGAAGTGAAGTGCTACCGTAGTCCGCAGTCCCGCAGTCAATGAACAATGAACTAAGTGTTGAAATGGAGTGGTATCGTGGTCCGCAGTCCCGTAGTCGATGATAAGTGTAGTTAACCGAACCGCAAAATGAAAGCTAAAATTTTACGAGAGTTCTTAGGCCTAATCACTACAACGAGCGCTTAGGCTTAATCAGTAAACGAGTGCTTTATTCTTCACATGAACTCGTGAAAAGTGTAGTTGACCGAACCACAAAATGAAAGCTAAAATTTTACGAGAGTTCTTAGGCCTAATCACTGCAACGAGCGCTTAGGCTTAATCAGTAAACGAGTGCTTTATTCTTCACATGATCTCGTGAAAAGTGTAGTTGACCGAACCACAAAATGAAAGCTAAAATTTTACGAGAGTTCTTAGGCCTAATCACTGCAACGAGCGCTTAGGCTTAATCAGTAAACGAGTGCTTTATTCTTCACATGATCTCGTGAAAAGTGTAGTTAACCGAACCACAAAATGAAAGCTAAAATTTTACGAGAGTTCTTCGGCCTAATCACTGCAACGAGCGCTTAGGCTTAATCAGTAAACGAGTGCTTTATTCTTCACATGATCTCGTGAAAAGTGTAGTTGACCGAACCACAAAATGAAAGCTAAAATTTTACGAGAGTTCTTAGGCCTAATCACTGCAACGAGCGCTTAGGCTTAATCAGTAAACGAGGGCTTTATTCTTCACATGATCTCGTGAAAAGTGTAGTTGACCGAACCACAAAATGAAAGCTAAAATTTTACGAGAGTTCTTAGGCCTTACCACTGCAACGAGCGCTTAGGCTTAATCAGTAAACGAGTGCTTTATTCTTCACATGATCTCGTGAAAAGTGTAGTTGACCGAACCACAAAATGAAAGCTAAAATTTTACGCTAGTAAAACTAGTAAACTAGTGCTTATTCATTTTGGCGACTACGGGACTGCGGTAGCAAGGACCAACAAGGTCAACACCAACGCGTTCGATGCAAGCGGCATATTTCGTGATGTTTATATAAAAGTATTGTGTATATTATGTCGACCACGTAGCCACGTAGCCACGTAGCCACGTAGCCACGTAGCCACGTAGCCACGTAGCCCCGTAGCCACGAAGCCCCGTAGCCCCGTAGCCCCATAGCCACGTAGCCCCGTAGCCCCGTAGCCCCGTGGCCCCGTGGCCCCATAGCCTCTCGTTCTAAAAACATAAAAAAGATGGAGCGTGCACAAACTGCGTAGCCAGGTATCCGGATTTTAAGGGGTACAACTTCGAGTGGCGGGGTATTCTGCAGTTAAGCCGAATGTTTTTTTTTTTCGGTGAGACTGGTAGTCACTCGGAGCTAGTGGCATCGTTTTGGAAGGCGGAAAGGAATTTATTGAGTCCACGTGCAGAGTGAATGTTAGCGAATCTGCCGATCACAGTAAAAGCTCACGCGAAAAAAATAAATTTACAAATACTTAAAAGAATTTTCAAGCTTACCTGGGTTGAAAATGCGTGGTGTTGAGTAGGACTTGTCTTCCCCCTTGTTTTGTTTCAAGTGAAAGAAGAGGCGACTACCTATCGCCGCCGTGAACACAGACAGCGCAGAGAGATTCACTACCAAACCGGCGCCGGTTCCAACGTTTGCTTGCCTAAGCTTGTCGGCTAATCGTGAATTCATTAGAAGGACCGTTCGTTCCATTGTACTTTTCGTCTTAGTCGAGTAAACCTTTTCAAGATGTGCGAAGAATTGGGAACAAAAGGCTTAATTAAGTTCAAGTGATAAACAAATATTCAACACAATCAAAAAGGGTTTGCTTGAAATCGATAACTTGAGAATCAATCCTTCGGAGATTTAACTCAAAA
This sequence comes from Montipora foliosa, assembly GCF_036669935.1. Lineage (NCBI taxonomy): Eukaryota > Metazoa > Cnidaria > Anthozoa > Scleractinia > Acroporidae > Montipora > Montipora foliosa. The sequence goes on from NC_090880.1 coordinate 16,932,457, forward strand.
TACTACTTTATAATGAAAAAAATGTCAATATCAATACGTTTTCCAGGTGTTTCTTCAATTGTCAAAATTTCAATTCATAACACTGCATTTACTGTCCGTGACGAAGCAAACCCCCAAAAAATTGTTGCCTGTAATTATGACTTTTCGGCGAAATTTGTATTTCAATTCCCGAATAATGCTTTAATTGAGTCTTGAATCAATAGAAAGTTTGCTGGCGCCATTTGTCTCCGGTATAGTAATGAAATTTACTTCTTTTATAAAAGAACGGATTATATCAGTAGCGCGCGATGATCTACGTGCTGGACGGACACGTCTACTTATCGCTCACTCATTTCTCAAAGAAGAACTGTAGAAGAGAGACTAGCTTCTTTCCTGATCTCAAAGGCATAGGTTTGTGCTTCCTACACAAAACAAAAACTTTTACACATGGGGTAGGTATCACCAATCCTCAGTGGAGTCGGCACCGATTGTGTGGACCTCAGTCTGTCCAGTTTCGAGTTCGCGGTCTATGTATAACATAGCACTTGTGCGAACTCAGAAGGTCGTCAACGGTTACACAAATTTGAACCAACCGCAACTGCGCATACAGGGAATCACGGTTATTCATAGCAATGACCGAAATAAAAGCAGTCTCAGGAGACGAGAATCTGCGGATCAAAAATAATGACAGAGGATGAACTAATAATAGGCGGTTTGCAACCAATCTCTAGAGACACAGATAACAATGCTAAGAGTGTAGTGTACATTTGCTGGTGGACGAACAAAAGGAGATAATGAGAGATCTATTGTTTTCGTCCACCAAAATGGCGGCAATGCTGGCACAACGTGAAAAACCGGCTCGTCGTACTCTCGAGTCTTTTTTGTTCTAAAGGAACAACTGACAAGGCAGTTTTCGGGGAACAGTACTTGGTAAGGGTGATTGTGAATGAAAGGATCAAAGGGTTATCTCTAAAAAGTAAGGTAAAGAGCAGATTAATAGTTGTTGACAACAATCCACTTTTGGTGGTCGAGTAAAAGTGGCACAAACCCACTAACACAAACAGCGTTGATAAACTTGGTAAACCAACACATTTATAAAGACTTGACTTTTACCTAAATTTGTGGTAACCCATTGGTTATAGGTAGGCTCTTACCGATAGTGCTAGCACTTGTTTTGGCATTATTTGGCTTCGCGAGCATTTTTTTTTAAAGCACAATCTAACTTTATTTATGTCGTCCAAAGCCGCATTTTGCTCTCAGTTTTGTCAAAGGAGCCAAGGAGGCCTGGGGAATAGGTTTGATAGGTCAGCGGTTGCCTTCTAGAACCCAGTCCATCTCTCCCGTCCCAAGATGACGTCCTCCACGTTGTCATCGAGGAACAATGGAAGTCAGCCAGCCAAGGCAGAGGTAGCTCGAGAGAGTACTCTTCCATCAATCAGCGGAGAAAATAAGAGTGGAGGGAATTGTGATGCAAAAATATAAGCATACATGATCGGATTCAACAATATCCACGAGAAGAACTATCAATCAAAGACGGGAAGTTGTTTTGTCTGGCATGCCGCGAAATAGTGTCTACAAAGAAGACTATTGTAATTACACACTTGGCTTCAAAGAAACATGGAAATGGTAAAGACAAACTGAAGAAGTCTAAGCTGAAGGATCAGACGATTATGGAGGCTTTTAGAGCGGGGGACAGAACGCAGAAAGGCAGCACTTTACCCATAACTGAACGGGCCTACCGACTCGAAGTGGTCGCAGAGTTTCTGGGGGCTGGCATCCCAATTGGGAAAATCGACATGCTACGGTCCCTCTTAGAGACGAATGGCCAACGTCTCACAGCAAGTGCTCATCTTGGTCAATATATATCAATCGTTTTCAAGCAGGAAGTCGAAAGGATCAAAAATGAATTGACTTTACCTGGTCAGACTGGTATGACAAGAGATGTTTCGATGGTTTTTGACGGAAGTACACGACAAGGAGAAGCAATTGCTGTGATCGTGCGTTTCCTTGACGATAATTGGTCGATTAGTCAACGTCTCGTCAGAATTGATATATGTTCCAAATCAGTAAATGCCGATGATCTTGCACAAGTGCTTAATCAGCGGTGCCTATCAGTTGATAATGGAGTCAAGGCCAATTCGTTGCTCGCAGCCATGAGAGATGGTGCAAGTGTGAACCAGGCAGCGTTAGATAGGATTGCTTTTATATTTCCTAAAATGCTAAACGTTTTGTGTGTTTCTCACGTACGCTTGACAATGTTGGGAATCATCTTGTCATTCCAACTCTTCTAGAGTTCGGTAGCGTATGGATTCGCCTGTTCCGCCATAGCTACAAGGCAAAGCTGTTGTGGAAGGATCTGACTGGCCAAAGACCAAGATCATACAGTGAGACGAGATGGTGGTCAAAGCGGGAAGTCTATCAACAATTAGTATCACCCAACTAGTGGACTAATCCAAATCCTGCATTTTGATTGACTACGCTACTAGAGGGCTATTATTAATAGTCCTCGAGTAGCGAAGACACAGATAACAAGCCCTGTTATCGCCTCATGGGCTATTGCCCTGCTTCGCCTCATGGGCTATTGACTATGGGCTATTGACCCGTAGCCCTTGCGGGCTACGGCTCTAATTGTTAAATATTAATGTAGTCTGGAGATATTGAGCGATTCTTGATAGACGCAGAAGCCACTGATGTCGGTCCACAGTTAATCCCTCAACTTCAAGCAATATTTTCCGATCCTGAGCGACTAATCAACCTTAAGCTCGAGCTCGCCATCACTATCGATGTTGGGAGCACTTTGTGAAAGCGACGTATTTCTTGGAAGGTGATGGCCTTCTTGTGCTCTCCTGTAATGAGAAACTCCATGCTGTTGCCCGAGCCTGCCAAGCCCCCCACTTTCCTAACGTGCATGCAGTCGCGGCAGCAATCGCCGAAGAAAATCCTGCCCAAAACCGTAGCAGCCCTCGAACAGCAGGCAAAGGCATGTGTCCAACCAGCCATAGATTGGTTTCTGAGAAAGTTCAATGTCCACTATATAACACAGTGTCAGCGTTCAAGGCTGCGAGGTGTATATGTCCGGTCAGCGTCCAGTGGCTGAAGCCAACTCAACAATCAGTAGAGGCCTTGAGAATCTTTCCTTTTCTCGATGATGATGGAATTATCAAAGGCCTAAAAGCTGAACTACCTGCTTACCTAGCTGCCACTGAAGATGTGGTTATCAACACAGAAGAGCGAAAGGTAAAATGGTGGCACGACCAAGGATCGGCTCCTTCATTGGGCATCTGCAGTGAAGAAAGTGCTGCTGGTGCAGCCATCCTCGGCTGCAGCAGAAAGGGTATTCTCTATTCTCAATTCCTCATTCAACGATCAACAAGAGCACGCCTTAGTTGACTATCTGCAAGCAAGTGTGATGATCCAAAACAACAAGCGATGATTAACTTCTAGCATGGGTAATGATGACCCAATAACAAGCGAAAACCTCAAACGTTGTATTGGACTAATGGGAAAAGAAACATTGATCGTTAAATTTTGTTGTTGAAAAATGTAACTGAAAATCTGAAAAATGTAATGTTCTATGTTTAAAAAAATCGGAAAAAAGTGAGCATTTCCATGTAACCCACGAGCACTTTTTTTAAAAAAAAATAGCATTATTTTAGCACTTTTTTTTTGGCAAAAAACAAGCACTGCTTCAAGCATTTAATGCTTTTTTTACGAGCACTATCGGTAAGAGCCTATTTATAGGGTATTTTGTGCTGCCACAGCGAAAACAATTGTGTTGCGTTTGGCCACACATTGCCTCGCTTTCATTCTTAGCCTCGCTTCACATAGACCTTTTTGCAGATACGGCGGCCATTTTGATTTCTATTGTTTCGAAAGACATTATGGGATGCTCAGGGGGCAAATTAATATGTATTTGCCCCCTGGGCATCCCATAATAGCCATTTGAAACAATAGAAATCAAAATGGCCGCCGTATCTGCAAAAAGGTCTATGGGATCGCCGTCAGGCTACAAAGTTCAACACACATTTGAAATTTTTGAGGCAAGTTTTTGGTTTGGATTTTGAAAACCTTTTCCTGGTAAAGAAAATCGCCTTTTACTGTGTTCTCGAAATGAGCTGTCTTCTTTCTTTTTTTTTAACATGCTTCGTCATAGTCTTAGGGAAGTGTATTCTACGCCTGGTTAGCCTGCGAGCGCAGACGTATTTCCGGCCGGAAATACGTCTGCGTTCGCAAACTAACTCCTGGTCGGAATTCAAGTATTTCAAACAGCAATGCAAAAATGGGTTTTGTACTCGACTGTTTCGTTTTCGATGAAGAAATTATTATGGTCGTGTCGTCGGGTTAAACCAGTGGAAACACGATTTCAGCAATCCATTTACTGACGTTACATCGAACCAAATGAAGCTTGTGGTCACAAAATAAACGTTCCGAGTTACATAGCTCGGCGGCCCATTACGCCACAAATAGAATCTACCGAATTATGTAGATCGGTGCAATGAGTTGTGTCGCTCAGTACCGGGCCAAAGCACTATTTCATTGCAGCTTGTAATTTCGGTCCAGAAAAATCTCTAGTGGCTCGATGTTAAAAGACACAAAAACTGCCCAGGCTAATTGAAGCAACACATACGGTAAATTCATTGAATATGCATTGATGTTAGTCGCGTACACAGTTCATTTAAGGATTTGATACGATTCCTATGAAACGTGTTCAGTTGGGAGGTACCATGGCTTTGACTTAGCTTTCGGTGTACAGTAGCATATTGGCATATGTTAAATATTTCGCACTTCTCCTTAGAACATCCAGTCATTCATAGCATTAATTTTATGTTCTTTTGTTGTGGAATTATACTATGAAAACCACCGATCTGTGGAAAGGGCCCGAATTACTGAGTCACTGCCCCGCCCTCTTTCGCTTGTGAATAGTTCAAATTCTGAGAGGTGTTTGTTTGACGCTATTTTTCAGGCCAGGGCCGTTGAACCTTTCTTACACTCGAAGTAAGTAACAGCGAGTCCATGGCTGCACTTGCAACCAATTCGCTGGACAAGAACAATTTTATCCATTTCCCCTAGCAATTCGTGATTTTGAAAACTTATCTTTTAATTCTTGTGATTGTTCCGGTACATCTTAACGGCGAAAGCTCGTTACTGGTCACGCCGTGAGAAAGGAATTTCATCAAAATGTTTTACTGAAGCGGGGGAGGGGGGAGGGGACGTTTTGCAATAATTCGGGCCCATTCCACAGATCAGTGGTTTTCGTAGTAGAGCAAGATATGAAAGTGAAGGTTATAGAGGTCCTATCCATGGATCACAAGAGAATACTTAAACACTTTTGCGCTTCCTTAGTGGCTAAAAAGCACGTCGAACGATTATTCCTAGTTTAGTACATACTTACAGTGGTAGCGTTGAAAGCTTGATCTGATTAGCTACTCAAATTCCAAAGGTACTTTTATATTCAGTTCACCTCCGAGAAACTCCGACGCAGGATTTGCGCCTGAAAATATTGTAATCGTTTCAGCCGCTTCGCGGGTCTGGACGTATCCACCACCAGCCATCTCCACTTAATTCGGTGAATAGTTGTTAAATAGTAAGGGGTCTGAAACCTAACTTAAGAAAAGAGAACTTAACAGTAAAGTTTTCAAGAAATATAATTAGTTAATATAGCAACATCTTCTCACTGCTGTCGTTGACAATAAAAGCTGGGTTAAGTTCCTGGATCAATAAGGTTTCTTTAATTTTGCAAGTGAAAGCCAGTTTTGCCCGTCGATAAAATGTCAAAATGATCCCACTTGACGTTTTGTCCAAATCAATCGATTACTAAATCACACACTTGCTGAAATGGGACCATGGAAAGCCACGGCTATATTTTGGAGTAATGTTCGGGATCTATTGAAGAAGAATATTTGACCCTTAAAAATTAAAAGCCTGTGAGATATAATTTAGATTTTCTGACGTTTCTTAAGACCATTGCTATGAAAAAGGTCTTACTGATCAGGCTCTAGCAAAAATTATTACAAAAAACAGAGTTCATCTTCAAACAATCTTTAGCTAACAAATCACTTAGTATTACTTAAATGAGCTGAAAGGGAAAAAGAAGAGGGACAACTGAAACATCTATTGTTAAACTTTTGAACATACATGAACCACGACAAAAATCACGACTGAAATCATTTATTATTGCTTGAGCTGAGACAGAAAAAGGACGCTTAAGCAAAACAAAACATATAGATCTTTTGTTAAACTTTAGAATATACATGAACCATGACAAAAAAGTTAAACTAAGCACGTATCGTCCGTTCCACTGCTATTCTCCTAGGCCTTTTTGAAAGGAAAGCCTGATGAAAGCAGAGCAAGTCAATCCCAAAGTACAAGAAATACAAGAGAATGTCTTTCTCCTTATCAAGATCAAATGATAGCTGGTTTTTGTTTTAGAAATCAATTTCAGCCAGGGAGCAGGGGGTGAGGGTAAGGGTGAGTTTGAAGTTATTGAACTTTGGCCAGTTTCTCTAAAAGATCGAAATTGATTAAAATTCGAGAAACTGCCATTTGATCAAGTTCTGAGAAAATCAATGCCACTGTTTTGAAATTCTTGCGTCAGGCAAAACTGATTGTCACTGTTTAATTTAAACATTCTTTATACAGGAACCTGTGCAAGTTCTTGAGTTTTCTAAAATGCGTTGCATTATTAATTGATTTTTATTTTTCAGTTTTCAAATTAGAAGTAACCTAAATGGACTGTGTTAATCGATAAATTCCTGTTTTTAAGTGCCCTGAAGAGTCAAAAACCAGCTTTTTGGTTGCGACTTTGCCTACAAAGGACAGTATTATGGCTTTGGTAGAGCACGTTGTGAATATGTGGTCCTAGAAACATCATTTACATCGAGTGAGACGTTAGAGTGCAAATGATACCACTACGACTCCCAACCGAATTCAGCAAGAATGAATAGATAAGAGTGTTACTCTATCACTTTGCTGTCTAACAATGCCGAAACAGCTGTCCACGGCTGCCAAGTGACCGGGTGAAATGGTCGTGCGCATGCATGATGTTCTGGCCACACCTGGTTGATGTTATGGTGTGTTCACCTTGCTTTTGATGCTTATTCTTGCATACATTTTGAGCACAAAAACAAACAAAGGACTGCCACTTTGACCAATCAGGAGAAGCCATATCCTTCGTGACTGCTTCTGCCATGTTTTTGCAGGGACATGACAACTAATTTTCGCGGGAACGGGTATTCTTAAAAATAAACTCATTTGTGACTGTGCTGGGGACCCCACCAATACCATATGAACACTCTTATCTAATTCACTCTTGAATTTGTTCAGTAAGTAAGGTTTAAACCATGGGTCATGTAGTGCTCTGGGAAACCGAGGTCAAGTTTAATTGATTTGACTTGTTCATCCCATTTCAAACCTTTTGAATTTATCAAATATCCCCATAAACGCCTTTAAACTCCAGGGGCTTATTTGTTACTGTGCAGGCAGGCTCCTCAGGTGTCCCAAATGTGTTGATGTCGGCACCGCCCTTGTTTGGCAAAATGAACACGGCATCGTGTGAAGCCATCGAAGGATCTTCGTCAAAGAAGTTGTACGGTCGAAGGTAGAAGCTGGCTGAGTTCGCCGCGGTTGCAGTGTTCGGTATATCCTCGGAATGAGGCACGTGCATTACACCTACTGTTACCCAGGCAACCAGATCTTCGTTTTCAATACTCTCGTTATCTGTGGTGAACTTCGCAAAATCGACAACAGGGCTGTACATTCCATTTTGGTTGTAAATAGAGGAGCTAGTTTCTTCGTTTTCTTTCCGTTTAGTGACTGTCATTTGGTTTACCGTCCAGGCCGCTCCTTTAACTATGCTCCAGTCTGTCGGGTACATTTGCTTCATCATGTCACGGATGTGAATGCGGTATCCTCGATTCACGCCCATCTTGTTCACATTTCCTTGGGTAAAGAAATTCAGATACTTCGGATGCTCAAAATTCTGTTTGTATATAGCTTCTTGCTCGGTCTTCTTCAAGCTGTGCTTCAGTACCTTCTGTACCCGCCTGGCCTGCGGAAACCAAGGATTTGTAATATTCTCAACCTTGATGTCTATTGTTTCGTACGAGTTTTTTCGTCCACCAATATCTAAGTCCACCTTGTAATTGATCAAATGATCATGAATGGTACCCGCTATCCATGGATGGATCTGGTTACCATAAGGAGCCTCGTTGGATGTCCAAAGCGTTGCCTGCACGTAGCCAGCGGTAGACACTTTCACCTCGACAACGCCGTTTGGATAGAACAAGTAGTCGTAAATGTAGTCATAATTGTACGCCGTGGATATCGATCGTAAAACCAACGCACATCCGGGCATGCCGCCATAGAAATTAAACCCGCCTTCAAAGTTGCTGTCAAAATGTCTACGGAGAGGAAGTCCAAGATCAAGTTCAAATACGCAGATCGAATTTTTGTACTTAACCGGTTTCGTCGTGTCCACGTAGTGGATTGTATCAAAGAAAGTCGCTGTATCAGGGCAGTCCACACCTCGCACCAGTTCAAATTTGCTACTTCCCATACCCCAAGCGGTATCTAGATAGTCAGTTTGCATTTGCATGGGGCTCCATCCTGAATAAAACGCAGCGGCCTCCTGCAAACTAAGTTCGTACACGATTCTTTCTCCGTCGAATCGTATGTCGAAGAGCTGCAGACCGGAAGTGCTTCGAGATCGGAAGTCAAAGCTCCACTTCATATATTCTACGTGACGTCCACTGACCGTATAACGCTTTCCGTCGGGCTCAACAATGCGAGGTGGCCGCAATGGTTTCGGAGGCTGTGATTTTCCCCGGCGGAGAAAGGATGAAAATAATGGAGACTCCCTTGAATAAGATGGTGAGGGAAGGAAGACTTTGTGAAGAGAACCATTGCTGTAAGCATCCATTAAATCCTCTACACTGTTAAAAGACATGTTGAAATAAAAAACTTTTTCAATCTTCCACAGTGTTACATCGCTTCCTTTCGTGTTGAGGTACAACTCAAAACCCACCGGTTGCACATAGCTGCCTTGAAGATCTCGCACAAACCAAATCCATTTTCCTCGCTTTCCGAATTCACCTGGAGCGGAATCAGTCCATGCTAAGCAGCGATTTGTGCATCCCACATATGTGTACCCATCGTAGCTTTCCTGCAGGAGCTCGTGTGCTTGTTTCGCTGCGTTTGCCACAATGCGCTCAGTGGCTTCCATCTCTTTGCCATTGTTTACTCTCGAATCGAATGGAATGGAATGTTCCGTACCGGGGCCTCGTGTCTGAATATGTTGTATTGGTGTTCCTGCAGGGCTTACTAAATATTCGGTCACATCAGGGAATTCCTTTCCACCATTGTGAATTATAACTCGAGCCGTGCGCTCAGGCATCGGCGCATTTTCACGGTCGAGAAAATCGAGCGCTTTATCTTTCGGCGGCTGTTTCAACTCGATCAGGAAAATGTAGTTGTCATTGACTGCGGCATTTTCATAGGGAGTGATATTAAGAGAAGACTGTCGAAGAATGTAATCTCTCACTGCAATGATTTCTTCTTTCGATAAGTCGTCATATAACCCCGCTGAGCGAGCTGGCTTCGTAGTCAACTTGGTTGTCTGAGGGCAAATATTTTGGAGGCGAGACGATGTTCTGCATTCCAAGGCTTCGCTCCCATCTTTTGTCATCACCACAATCAAAGCTATTATTAGCGCCAGAGACAGTAAAGTAAGTGCGACACAAGCGATCCTTAAGATACAGGTTTCGCGACCGCTGTCTTTGGCCATGGATGCAGGTAGTTGGGTATTGAATGTTCTGCCGGAAAGGTCCCTAAGTCTACTTCCGTCTGCTATTCAAATCGTGATGTGTATTACGGTAAACCATAGTTAATTATAGACCGTATTCATATTATTCTTTTGTCCTTGTGCCAATCATCCTCACTAGCCTCCCTTTGGAGCAAAAGTTCTTATGAACTTTGCTCTTGCTAACGAAAGGAAAGGAAAGGAAAGGAACTTTTTTTTAAGTGTCTAGTCTTCTAATTGGGGACTTCTAATTGTAAACTGAAATCAGCAAATTAATGCAAATCAAATCAACTGTTGGCCGCCATATATGAATACGATGATTAACGATGAAAAATTAACATACGTTTTTAATCACCGTGAACTGAATTTGCTTTTGTTTGGACTTCCGGAGGATGAAGGTCAATTGGCGAATGAATAAGATCCAGTAACTGTTCAATTTTCGCCGCATTGGCTCGAAAAAGGTCTAAAAAGCCGGGATTAGCTCGTCCTGTCATTGTTCGCTTTTTCAGATATCCGATCGAGAGCGTGTGTTGGGAAACATACCGCGTTACGTAACGCAACACAACGGCCCTAATAATAACTTTATTATACACAGAATTCAAAAGGTTGACACTTATTTGCATTGAAGCTGTGTACCGAATAATTATAAAATACATATAGATAAATAAGTATAAAGGCGAAATATATATATAACTTTTAACTTAGCCGGTATTTGTATTTAAAGATGATAGAAACTTTGATCGCGTGTATTCCAATTTTAAAGAGATAAGGATGTATTTTGACAAGTTAATTGCTTTCAGTTAATTGCTTTTGAACGTAACGTGTGCCATGTGTTTTAGGAGATAAGAATATGACATGTACTTATCATATGCGAATAATAGATATCTTATCGAACAGCGTGTTTTGAACAGGGCTTAGGAGAAGAAGGTGGAAATTGGCGTGAATTAAGGTTTACTCCGACTTCCCGAAAGATATTAAGGAAGCAGAAAAAGCCAATGGCCACTCTTGAAGCAGATGAAGGGCCAGGAAAGAGACTGTTTTTCAGAAAAAAAAAAGAACTCAATAAGTTATACACAAGTACTGAGAGGGACGCTTGATTGCGGAAAAAAGTGCTGTGCTTGAAAACGGCCGGTTTTGTAATATCATTTCATTTTTCGGTCATTAAGAGTTTGAGTTTTGTTTTCTTTCAGTTTCAGAATTGAGTCCGTTCCGAGCCCCATGGGCTGCGTAAGAGTTGTACTTATATCAGCGACTGTCGTAATTTGTTAATGTATCTGTGTTACCTGTTTGTGTTTTTCTATGGTCCCCTTTGTATTTTGTGCGCAGTTCGCAAACGCAGTACTTTTTCTCTTGTGTTAGCTATTGGCATGTATTTCGAAAAAGCATAGAAAAAGGGCATGTTGATTTTGGAAAATGATATCAATGAATGTTTCACGGATTCTTTCATCTGCAAAAAGTAAAGCTAGGCCTACTCTGGGACCTAAGTCGCCGTAACTTACGACGACTTTAAGCGACTTAAGGCGACTTAAGAAAAAATTGCCCAAAACATCAGGCGATTTAAGGCAACCTTACACATCTTAAAGTGCTTATTCTTCTAAAGTCACACAATATCACCGGTCAAAAGTCTCCAATACCGGTATTTTTTTTTTTAAATCCTGTCCATTTGTAGAAAAAAAAAACAACAGCGACAAAATAATTATCATAATTACAATAATTATAAGAACTTACATTCTTTCACAGTTTTTAATTTCTATAATTCACGACAATGTCAAATGCTTTGCTTGGTTATTTCATCCGTTACGTTTGTTCTTTAACATTGCAAATATTTTGAGGCATCATATCATTCTTCCTCACAAAGGTTAGGAATTAATAGCTTAAGACCTGAACTATTTTTATAGGCTTTCATGTTTAATACTTGTTTTTGTAAAAAGCAAATGACATACTATCTTGCCAAAAATAAAATGTATGGAGACTAGAATCTTGCTTGTGGTGTCTCCATTAAAGATACACGTTGCAAGGCAGAGTTTAAAAACTTAAGACTTGTCACAGATATTTAATCAGGATTTACGTGATTGATGCAAACACTTATCTCTGGTGCATGTCCCCTTGTGTGTTCTGGCGTCTCCTATGTGTTACAGTAGGAGTTCACCTGGCTCGTCAGCACCTTTCAGATGGGTATCGGGAGGCGAATCCCTGCCTCGCCCCGCCCATTATTATTTCTTTTTTTTGGAAATCAACCAAGAGACAATTACATTATGAAGCCTCACTTTTTTTTTACACTGATTTATATATGCTACTCACAAAAACCTCTGAGAACAAGAAAAACTAAAAAGAAAACCAATCAACAAAATAATGACGTTCTTAACTGAATCTCAGCCTGGAAATATGTTCCGAACGTTCTTATAAAAGCTGAAGGTTCTTATAAGAAGAACTAGAAGAGTGTAAGTCAGAGAACTCAGCAAGTATTCTCCATTTTAATAGTCGGACAAAGAAAAGCACGGTTCATTCTTTCCAAAATATTTTGCAAGCTTGCTTGGTGACATTACCGTTAGCTTTTACTAATTTGATAAACGATAGTGTACCAATTTGGTGAAAGGACTTTAGAGCATTAACTGATAAGAGACCGCTTTTGTGGGACTTCATTAAAAATTAAAATTTAGGATTACGCAGGTGCCAATTGAGCACAGTGAAGAAGAATCTAGCACGCGGAAAAGGAAACGGATTTCTGACATTGAGGCCGTCTCGAACTTTAAGGTTCACGAAGAAGAATGCTCGGCGAAATCTTCGTCTAACGACGCTATTGAGCGTGAAATCCTGAAACTGTAATATAATGGTTTAAATCAGGAGATAGCTTAAGGTGCAGTTATTTCATCGAGTGCAACCTGGTGTGAACAAGGAAAAGAAAACGACAAATATTTCTGGAATTTAGAATATCACGATAACAGCTGCGATTCGTCTCTGTGAATTAGCCAATATCAAAAACACGTAACACTCTTTGCTTGTCCTTCAAA
>NC_090880.1:16947742-16950242 GCF_036669935.1 Montipora foliosa
ACAAACCTCACATACTTGAACAAAAATCAGTGCATTTCACTTGTAATACTACATTGAAAAGGAAATTGAATCTTGATGAATTTATTAATCATATCAAGGAAAAGCTTAAAATGTGGAGTTTGGGAGATCTCACTATTATTGGAATAATTTCAATTGTGAAAACACTCAATTTCCCAACTTTTTGTATCGGTCAACTGAGCCTGATACGCGTGATTCTCTGTTTCATTTGTAAGTCAAACTAGCTTCGCCTTGAGTCAAATATTTTCATACCACTGTAAAAATTGACCAGTTGAAATGACTATTTCAAACGGTCGTAACTAATGTCAATAGTTATTATAACCATTGTTCACAGTCGAAATTGTCAACAATTGTAAATAGTTAAACCAACCTTGAATAATTGGTGATTCTAACCTTTGAGATAAGTTCTGAGAACTCTAACTATTCCGATTAGTCTCAATGACCGAAGCTATTAGTTATTGCACAAGTGTTTTTGATTCTTCCCCTTCTAGAATCAGCAAGTACTGTTTCTGATCCCATAACTGTCTTTTGGATTAGTTACCCAACTTACTTCAACCTACAGCAAAACCTTGCAACAAGATACTGTAACTGTAAAGAAAAACAATCATAACTATCATGCGGATCATTCAGTCCTGCACAGTAAGATGACTGATGAAATTAATGAACAGACTTTATTGTTTCAATAAAAGATTGTACACGTTCCAAACCAAAATTTCAATGGCAAGACAGGCCATTAAAACAAAAACAAAAGGGGGAACCACTGACTATGCTTTAGACTCCTGGGGCCCGTTTCTCGAAAGTCCCGAAAAGTCATTTGTGAAACTGCCAACCGATTGTTTTGGAATGCCGGTATTATAACATGTTTTTAAGGTAACCAAAAGACAAAAAGGACAGTGTGAAGTTTGAAGACTTAAATCCTCTCCGTTCTTGAAATGTAAACGGAATTGTGACACCCGAAAACGGCCCGTAAAGTTTCGGGACTTTCGAGAAACGGGCCCCTGATGACTAAGGTTGATTAATACACAGGTCACAACTGCTTACAACAACAGCGACTACTGTATTTTGACTGGTGACATACTGTTTTATCAAAAGTAAATAAAGACAACTATCAGTTGTAAATATTGCAAAAGGTTAACGGCAATAACAGAAAGGCTAAAAAGCTGTCAAAACAACGTTTACTTTCACAGTCCTTTGAACTACCTAACACTCAGTTCTTTATGCATGGGGTGCATATTTGAGATCCTAATGATAAGAACGTGATGCTAACTACTTTCATTGGTTAAAATAGCAATTTTAAATCAATTAGACAACGATAAGGAAAATAGAATAAACGTGACAGTCACAAACGGTAGGGTAGTTCCCACAATTACACCAGTGACAGGATGCTCACAACAATTAGGACTCAAACTGAACTTAAGCTAATCATGAGCCAATGCCAAAACAAACAGTCAGAAATTATTTTCGAAGATAGTTTTATCGTCTGCATGAGTTCTAGTTCTACTGAAATTTTGAAAATGATTTCAGCTTGCACTGGGACATGTCTTAAGTAAACAACCCGAGAGTACCAAACTCTCTCTGTCCCTACGTGTTGCAGCAAGGATCCTCACCACTGTAATTTGGGACTCCCCCGGGAATATTACAAGATGCAAACAGCACATCTGGGAGCAATGATCATGCCCCCAAATAACATACTGGATCCATATAGCCTCACTGAATGTGCTGGTAAATATGTTGCCAACTCAGGTTGCTACAGAAGAGTTGTTTCAGGGTTCATTTCCCGTCTAACTTTGCAGGCATTAAAATGGCTATCTTTTCCCATTGTAACAAATTTCTCGATATAAAAGAAAATACTTTCAGTTGGTAACACAAAAATTTTGGAGATACACCCAAACTCTGGCAGTTCAAAATCTTCGTCGGCTCCAGGAAAAACAGATGCTCCTACCTCACTTTTTGCCCTGAAAGCAATGACAACTGAAAAATCATTAGACAAGGATACATGAGTGTGGAAGATTACACATAAACCTTTCTATTCAATGTTGAGAAAAGGGATGGAAAAGAAGGGAGATTCAGGTTAATTAGCATAACTATAAGTATTTTCGTAGCTGCAAAATGATCATGCTATGGTGCCTTTGCCTTCGACGAACAAGAAACTTAAATAAAAGAAAAGGGAATGCTGCAGCTTACTCAAAAATAATGTCTGCATTATCAATATCCAAATTATGATACTGCTCCCTTAATTCACCAATATATAATCAGTCTGCCCAACTGGAACTTGTTTTCCACTTCCTGCAGAGAATATTCTCAGTTATATTAAACAATAACAGAGCTTTAAAGGTTGTGTTAAATGCTGTAAATTTAACAAAACAAGGCCTGCCTCCCCCACGATTGAGGAAGGCAGTTTAGCTTGCAGTTCTATAGGAGTTGGGTGCGATGCAAAAGAACTCCAGCTAATGGTCAGAGCTTGACATGAAGTAAGGACCTC
>NC_090880.1:16967742-16997742 GCF_036669935.1 Montipora foliosa
TAGGAAAACACCTACAGTAGTTTCACGTTGGTCAATTGCCGAGGAGATTTTATTTATCAAATGAATTAGAGCATGGGAAGTTGAGTAGTTTTTCCGAAATCCGAACTGGCAGCGGTATAATATATTATGTTGTTCGACGAATTCAGTTATGCGATTATACATTACTTTTTCAAAAAATTTTGAAAAGTTGGACAACAAAGAAATAGGCCTGTAGTTTGTGAAAAGACTAGGATCATTTGCTTTGTAAATTGGAATCACTTTGGTAAGTTTTATTTTATCAGGGAAAATGCCTTTTTGTAAAGACAGATTTATGATGTTAGTCAGAGGTGCAGAGATCAAGTGAAATGAGTGTTTAATGACACGCATTGAAATACAGGTCTGTTTCGTAGACCAACAAGGAGTTGGACCACTCATCAGTTAAATTCCATGTACACTGTAGCATCGCTGGGTTTTATATACATCAGTAGCGTGATCGTTACAAGATTCAAACTTGAAAAACAATAGTAAAAAAGCATTTGTAAATTTATGATTGGTTGTTGAGGATGCGATTGAACCTAAGGAGAAAATTTCGCTTGTGCCTGCAAGTCGATACGAGTTCATTTCGTTTGTTGAGCGTTGCCATGTCCGGTTTATATAGAATATAGAATTTCTCGGTACTACATAGATTACATCGTTTAGTAAGGTTGCTATAAGATTTGAAGATCTGAGGACTTCAAAGAATAAGATCTTGAAAGCATTGTTATGCCTCTGTAGGTACTTAGTCTGTGCCAGTGCACTACAGCCAGATAGAATGTGCTGTACATTCTCCAGGGAATCCCTGCATAGGCGGCATTTTTCATCAGTGACTTGTGATTTTGTTTTTCTGTTGTAGTAAACCTTGGTAAGTAACAGCTGTTGGTTGTCCGCAAGATCTGTACCAACGAGGCTCCATTCACATTCAGATTGGTCTCCTAATAAGATACTAAGAATTTAAAATTGTTGTAAACTTATTTCACAGAAGGGAAGGTGAATCAGTTCAGTTCAATCCGATTCTTGAGAAAGTTTGAAGGACAAGCGGGCTACGTAGAAAAAGACCGGCTCACAAGACTTGCTCAGTTCATGAGCACTTCGACAGAATTAAAAAAAAAACACTCAACACACATTGCGCTCGCCTATATATTGATTTTATTTGCAAGTAAACTAGCTTGGCGTTAGGCCAAATATTTTCATAGAATCAAGAGTAAGTTTCTGGAGTTTTTCTTGTCAATCAGAAGTTACAGATAATTTATCATTGGAATAACAAGATTTTCATTGTAAAAACAAGGTAGATTGCATCCAATCGAAATCAAACACAGCCTCGCTTGCTGCCATAAATTGGTCAAAGTACTAAGCACACAACTATAAAATAGTCCTTTACAATGCTGTTTAAGGTTGTTATCTATGCTAATGTTGCCATCGCTTGCCATCACCTGCGGTATTATATATGAAATCTGTAGAGTTCAACGTAGAGGCCTTGCCGCTGTCACTTCCTTGGGTCTTGGGGCGAGGCGGAGATGGAAAAGGCATTGGGATTCTTACTGCTTGTATAGATACTATATTTCCTTGAGGACAAGGGAATTTGTGAAAAGAATATTATTATGCTTAATTAAGAACTATGAACGTGTCCGTTTAACTGCCACTTTCCTAAGAAAACCATCAATGGTAATGGGGGTCGCTTGCCCTGGCTCGTTCTTATCTGAGATTGAAATTCCATGCGAAAAATTCAAACAAAAACTCCAAAAGGCAAAATTCCTTTGGGAATTACATTTAACAGTGAGAAATAAGCATCCCGCATGGATTTGTTTGACACCTTCAAGGAGACATCTGTTTACAAACGTTCCATTTATCCATTGCGTGTGCCAAACACTGGAACAAAACTGGACGCAAATCTGCGTAAACTTGAGCTGTCCCGATAACCTGGATCGTCAAACGCAAAACAAAGAAAAAGAAATGCAGTAGAGATGTAGGCTGGCTTATTATTTAGGTTAGAGTGATGGCAATGATTCTCATTGTGAAATAAATGTATTTATTAAATTCTCAACTTCGGATAATGCATTTCGCGTGCTCTGATTGGTTCACTCAATCTCGGTTATCAGCTCATATACCTTGGTTTGACCTTATGTGGTAAATGATTGCGTTAAGCGTTGCTAAACTAAAAATGTTTTCGCCGGAATGCGAAATTTCTCTTTCAATAAAGCCAAAAAGGAGAAAAAAAACTTTTTTTGTGGAAAGTTTGGATCAATTCCGACGTTTAGAAGTACGCGAAAAGGCAAGAATGTTTTTGTGATGAGCCTGCGTCTGTCTGACAACAAGGTATTACACAACATCGCATCAGTTCTCATCAAGTTTTTTTCGGTTTCGCTGGGATTTGCTCGCTTTTCCGGCTCGTATTTCGTACTTCCAAATATTTAAAATTATTCCATTCGCGCTTGTTGGATATGAGACTGGTTATAGCCAACTCGGCGCTACGCTCGTCGTTGGCTATTTACCAGGGAGTTTAAGATCTACGACGCCGACGTCGACGAAAACGTCACCTCAAAATATAACGTTGCACTATCGTAAGTTTCTCGCGGTTTGGCTATCTCGTTCGCGTCTTACAATGTGGCCGAAGTATCCTAAAAATAAATTGGTTCGAGCGGTTTCAGAGCAAAAATAGAGAACGAAAGATTCACATTTGAACGCTCACGTTGTCGTCAATACCTCATATTTGGTGATTTCACGTCGTTGTTGTGCAGAGAAACGCACGTTTACGTGCTAAAATGCGTGCCGCACGTGCAGCACGATTATTTTTCCTCTTTTAACCAATGATATTGTTGTTTCGTGGCGTTCTCGTTGACCACCGCGTCGTAGATCTTAAAGTCCCTATTATCTCATATCCAACGCGCGTGGAATAATTGTTAAATATTTGAAGTGCTGGCTATGGACGAAAGAGAAAAATGACCCTCGTACTTATCTGGATAATTTACCAACTGAGCTATGAAGCCAGAAGTTACACTGTTAGGAGCAAGCCAATTTGTTGGGCTCATGTGTTCCCGTGAAAGGACTCAACTGAAAGAAATGTACTGATATATTTTAAGCGCAGGCTATAGACAAAATCGCACTTATATGGACAATTTAAGCAATTGTGTCTGATAGACACCAGAAAAGTTGTCTAACTCTGGACAGCCCGAGTTAAAACAACAACAACAACAGAATATCATGACTGTGAGCATTTTTAACAGTTGCGAGCTTCCCATATTTCCCGGAACTAAAGGTGATGCAAACATCGCTCAACGAGGGGGACATTGGGATTTTCGGTTTTGCGGTTTTGGCTATTTTTTAGAACGGTTTTTCGGTTTTTGTGCCAAACGACTTCGGTTTTTCGGTTTTGGTGTTCATTCCGGTTTGCGGATTTTTCGTTTTCTAGCATCTGGCTTTCGGTTTTTGTAGAAATTACAAGCGGTTTTTCGGTTTTGTTATCCGATGTGCTTTTTGGGTACGTTTTCCTATTTTGTCCTATTTGGGTTCCAGTTTCTCATAGATTTGAGCGGCAATTGATCTCGATCTCTTTATTTATTTATTTAGAGTGGTTTTCAATTGAGTGTCGAAAGTAGTTAGATAATTACTTTTGTTTTGCATTACTTTACTCAGTGATTGGTTTATAGTTCTCGCGCCACTTTTTTAACCAGAAGGGGAACCAAAACCAATCGTAGCTCGCGCGTGCACCTTTTTCCGCGTTTTGTGTCGGCTACATGTAATTACTTCGAGTTTTGATTGGTTTACTGGATTGTCTCCGTCCTTTTTGATTGGCCAAAGTAATTACGTTGGTTTTGGCTTTACGACACTCGTTTGAAAACCGCTCTATTTATTTATTTATTTATTTATTTATTTATTTATTTATTTAACCAAGGTGCAATTCATCAGAAATATAAAAACCATATGTACAATTAAAAATTTAAAACCAAGTGTAGATAAAACTATGTAAAGTACATTAACTATCTTACTCAATATCATACAATAAAAGCTGCTTTCCATGAATGGTTGGTTTAGAATAATGGCTTAGATAACCTCTTTAATCAGTCGTTTGAATTGATTGAGGGACTCTGCTTTCCTTAGTTCTAATGGTAAACTGTTCCACAAAACTGCGCCACTAAAGCCGTTTTTTGTAGTAGTTTGTGCGCAGTTGCGGAACATTAACTTTATTCACAGAGTCTCTCAAACAAAAACCGGAATCGCGATAGGGACTTTAAAAATACCATTGTTGCTCTTTCAATTTGCCTTTGAGAGACTAGGGGTTTCCATCTTAAGAGTTCAAATAAACTGTTGATATCGGTGTCATAGTTAGAGTAGGTCAAGGCACGGGCTACTCTGTTTTGTAGTTTTTGCAGTTTGTCCTGCAAAGTTTCTCCACAGTTTCCTCAAACAATATTGCAGTAGTTGATGTTGTACTAGGGCCTGATAACTAGAATGTAAGGTCCCATAGGGGACAAGATGCCTGTTTTCCCTCATGTGACCAGTAACCTTGTTTTTCCTCCGAAACAAAAGAAAACGCTTGAGTGATAATAGAGCTGAATTCCCGGAGACGTCACATGGAAACACTCTATAGCCGCGAAACGCTTTACGGAAAATGAGCCCATAAAGTCCGGGCTCGGGATAGCGCAGAAATAAAGCCTATGTCTTTAGCAGATACTTAAAGATATGAAGGCTTTAGACAAGTACATGACATTCATAAATACTTTGATGCCTAAAAGTGTTAGTGTAGTTTGCTCTGTATGCCCCACTTTCCACTATTGTATCGGTTTTCTGACGGTTTTGTATGCGGGTTTCGGTTTTGGCCGAATTTTTTTGCGGTTTTGCGGTTTTGGATGATTTTTTCTTCGGTTTTGCGGTTTCTAATACACCCCAATTTCCCCCTCCTCAACACTTGAAAAAACCTCTCATGGAGCAAATGTGAATAACAATCTTCGTGTGATCACTGGAATTAAGGTAAACTGTACAATTAAAGAACTTCAGTTCCTTTGAGAACAAATGGAGTTCTTGACAGACTTATTAGCAGAGGCAATTGTGAGTGCCTTATGAAAGCAATGTTCAGTTAATACGTTTTATTACACATGCAGCATGCATATGGTTGTGTGTAATGCAAAGCCGTGACTTTATTCGTCTAGAGCTCGGACACCAGGACAAGGTCGACTTTGAAGTTCGTGAGAGAGTACTCTTTAAATTAAAGAAGAACTTAAATACCGATATGTCATGGTGACAAACGCCAGCTTCTCAAACACCGCTGCTTGGTTCAATGGAGCTCCTTTTCCAGCAGCCATAATTCCATGCGGCATTTTTAAATTTAATATCCTAAATTAAACAATTTTGCATTTTAAAGTGTATTTTAATTTTTTAATCCGAATTTCAACCACAAAAATTTAACAATTAACACAGTTCAGATAATGGTCTCGACAAAGGTACTGCGAGGTTGCCATATTCAACGAATACGGTCTTTCGGCCGGTTTCCGTTGCCTTGGGTCATCAGTATTTGTCCTAGCAAAGCCACCGATTTTTAAATAAAAACAGATCATTTCCTAATCAATTCGGCCTCTTTTTGAACTCATTCCCGACCTAAAAGTATTCAGATGTAGCACTGCTCTTATAGCTGTTGAACAGTTCGCCTCGGTCACAGGATGTCGTGGTATGTACGCGCCCGCAAGATCAGATCACATCGAAACATCAACAACTCTCACCTTTGTTTCCTTCATTTGTCTTTTCCTTGTCTGTGCTCTCCATCTGACAACCCCTGGTTTAAACAAGGCGACTTTTCAGTACCGTGCAAATATATGCCAGCGACCGAAGGTTTACCGACTCGGAAATAAAGATTACTTCCCAGAAAGTGTTATTTTGAACAGCCTGTTCCAGGCTCTCAGATAGTGGAGCAGCCTCGTTCCCAGGGTCTCTCTTCTCTGCCTCCATTGTTGAGAAAAGACCCTGGTTCACTCAGGTCACCTGGCATTCGTTGACAAACATTTTCCCACTAGGGTAGTGTTTTCGTTATATTTGATCCCGCAACTGGGCGAAAGACTATTCGTTTGACAACGCCTTCTTTAAATACGTAATCTTTATCTTACAATGTAAGTATCATAAGGGTCAAAAGAGCGAATGTTATATTCCCAAAGGAGCTGAATTCCCACAAAAGCGGTCAACCTAAAAGAGCTTTCGTGATCGGCATGACAACTTCAAAAGTTAAATGTCGAGCGGCGATTGACGTTCACAAAAAAAAAATTGATTTCGTTAGTAGCTAAAGTCATTACTCCAGAACAAACACTAACACCCGGCACTAACATAAAAAAAACTTCAGAATACCCGGCCACAATTGCGTGACATTAAATGCCTGCTCCCGTAGTCCCGCAGTCAATAAATATTTGCATATTGAAACAAAACAGAAATACTCAAGAAGGGTGCTCCCGCAGTCCCACAGTCCCGCACGCGGCCACGATTGTGTGACATCAAAGTTCCGCAGGCAATAAATATTAGCATATGGAAACAAAAGAGGAATACTTAAGAAGTATGCTACGCCGTACGTGACAAAATATCAAGTCCGCTAAAAAATAAAAAAACTCGCACAATTAACACTCAAGTTGACAACAATTAGCATCAGTTTGTTTGTTGACCAAATCAAATTCCTCGCAATTTATGTCACTTCTCTTGTTGTGCAATTCATGTATTCAAGACCCGCGCATCGAATGTCAAGCTCCATAATTTCAATTCAAGATGCTTGTTTTATAAATCAAGAAGGGAGAGAATAGCTTTTGATCAATTCTATTTTCGAGGGGAACTGCACCAGTAATGGCGGGCAACCCGTTTATCGTCCCAATAGGAAGTTTAAGAAATGACGACTGCTACGGCAACGAAAACACCAAAAAACAGTAATATAACCTGTTTTAATATATGAGGCGGGCCAGTCCGGCTAGGCCCCCTTTGCCAAGATCTCGGCTCATGCCTGTTTTTATTTAGTACAATTTCGGTTCGTTTATATCAGAAGGCGGGCTGGCCCACTTGCCGAGATCCCGGTCTGAGATACGGAGATCTCGGCAAGCCAGGCTGAAAAATTCTCACATAAACGGTCCAGCCCGGTTTGCTGGGATGAAAAATTCTCATGACGTGTGGGTTGCCTTGAAAACGTAGTCGGATTTGCATAATCACAGGATTATTTTTGCATCTTTTGTTTTAAAATGCCATTCCGTACTTGCTAGCGCTAAACTGAACCTTTCGTTTCGAACGTCAAAGCAAGAAAATTCACCAGGTACCCAATGCGTGCCTTTGACGGTTACAAGACACGTAAACAAATTCCTAAAATTCATCCCGGTAAACCTGGCTGAAATCGTCCATATAAACACTTCATCCCTTTTACCGGGCCTGGCGTGCGTTTCTCAAAAGACCCGAAAACTTTTCGGGCCCGGAAACGCACCCGAAAAGCTCCCGAAAACAATTTTAGGTGTTTCTCAAAACGCCCGAGTTTTTCGGGCCCGAAAAAAACGTATCGTTTTCCCGAGATATTTTACGGGTGATTGCGTGCTCCCGAGAAAAGTCAAAAAAATCTCGGGAAAGTTTAGTGAATAAAAAATGGCTGCCGTTGGAGCACTTTTAACCCCAAATCGTGAGAAAAGAAAATACAGACAAAGAACAGTTTTGACTGGAATGAGAAGATGCGAGGTAATTGAACGTTTTAGATTGTCACCTGAGAGAATTGAGTGGCTTATTTTGAAGTTTGAAGGACAATTGAGGCGCAACACCGGGCGAAATGCTCCGCTAGATCCGGAGATTCAGGTGGGTAATTTTCCTTTTTTCTATGATCTAGCCACTGGCACTTTCAACTCCCTCGTTGACAAAGAGGCTCTTTTCGAGTATAGTGGAGGTTTCAAATGTTTATTAACCTATTAGGTCCTGACAGCATTACGTTACTTTGCAAGTGGAAGTTTCTTGAAAGTCGTCGCAGACACCATGGGGATTTCCAAGGCTAGCGCCAGTCGCTGTGTTCACTCCTTTACCCAGTGTTTAAAGAGTATTGCTGGCGAATGGATTATCTTTCCCACATCAAGAGAAGAAGTGAATGTAATTATTGATATTAAGTTTTACCATAGTTCTACAAAAAAAGCACTAGCTAACTGTGAAGTAAACTCTACTAGTACTAGACACGATCATTTGCATGAAAGGGGGAGCGATTTTCATTTCCATTTACACTATATTTCTTGTTTGCAATTTAGCGAAAAGTCCTAAATTCAACTGCTCTTTCCACTCGAGTAGGCATATTCCTAAAAAAACTGGGGTAAAAAAACGCACAACCCGTAGAATTTCGCACAAAAACTAACTTAAATTTACGTCTTTTCCGATGAAGTCATTTTATTTACTGTTTTCTCTGCGGTCCGCATCGAGTGGTCGTCGGTCATGCGAATTGGCATAAAGTATTAATTCTGTGATTCAAATGATTAAAGAGTTTGTTCCGAAAATGTTGATTCATATTCTGATGCCCACGTCTAACAGGCTGTTAATCTCCTCAAGTTTTGAGCCGCAGTTTATTGGGTCCGCCGTTTTAACTACTGTGATCTTTCATAGGAAACTATGACGAAATTTTACTCGATTGGAGCTTTCCCCAAGGTTATGGGGGCGATCGATGGCACGCTCATCCCAATCCGTGCACCGGCAAAAGAGGAACACCTTTATGTTTGTCATAAGGGATTTCATGCCATCAACGTGATGGCAGTCTGTGATGCAGAAATGCGGTTCACAAACATTGTGGCCAAGTGGCATGGCTCAGTCCATGACTCAGCCATCTTCAACGGGAGCGCACTGCAGATCCACATGGAAACAAAACAGCAGGAAGGATGGTTGCTTGGGGACAGAGGATACGCCCTACAGAGCTAACTTATGACCCCCTTAAACCCTGACAAAGTGTCGAGTGCAGCAGAAGAAACGTACCAAAGGAGCCACACGAGAACAAGGAATGTGATAGAACGATCATTTGGCCTCTTGAAACAAAGGTTTCGATGCCTTGATTTCTCTGGAGGGACGATGCAGTTCTCCCCATGCCGCTGTTGCGACATAATTGTTGCGATAGTGGTATTGCATAACATGTGTATCCATGACAACACCCAGCTGCCAGATGGGCTTGATGTTACACAGCTTAATGGCAGTGATGACAGGCCTATGTATTCTGCACAAAACTGTGATGAATCAGGTGTTGCCAAAAGGCAAAAACTTATCCAAGAAGTGTTTTCTCAAATGTAAGCGCTAATGCACATTCACTCACTTCAATTATTAATATTTTACAATAAATTTCAACACAACAAACAAGAAATGGACAGTTAAGTATAAAGCTACAATGGGGCGGGTCCTCTGAAAACCGGAAAAAAAAGGAGGTAACAAAGTGGAAAATACAAAACTACCATGAACACTTCCTTTCAGATTTCTTATTTAATATACCACTTCTGCTTAAACCTACTGGTCAATATATAGTATTTAAGCTGGAGCTACACAATCTTATAATATAATCTTATAACCAGTAATCAGCGTTTTGCAAAAAAGTTCCCATGAAGAATGCTTTTCATGGATCCTGCCTTTGACGAACAGGCATAAACACAAAATCACTTACAATCAAAGGTATTTTTCATTCCCATTTTTAAGAACAAATAATTTTCATGGTCAAATATTTATTAATCCCTCCTACTTGATTTAGTTTTTCGTACGTGTAATATCTGGCTGTTTCTGGGATTAAAGTTCTTAATTTCATGCAGAGTTTGTTTCATTTGTTAACCTTATTTTGAAGTTGAGAGTTTGCTTTGTAATTTTCTCCCCTCATTTTACAGACTAACCCTAACTTTTGTCTATGATTTTTCCTCAACTCACCATTCACACACAAAATATTCTCCTCAAACTACCTGCTAAATTAGTGAATGTTGGTTATTTAATAGTAATA
The DNA here is from genome assembly GCF_036669935.1 of Montipora foliosa. NCBI lineage: Eukaryota > Metazoa > Cnidaria > Anthozoa > Scleractinia > Acroporidae > Montipora > Montipora foliosa. The sequence goes on from NC_090880.1 coordinate 16,977,698, forward strand.
CATGAAGCAGCAGTTAACCTAGCAACCTTTGTGGCTTTCTTAATTGGTGCTGATAGAAGAATCCTCCTTACAAGAAGGGGTTTCTCTCCACTAACTAAAACAAAATGGGAATAATAAAGATGAAAAATCTTTACACTAAAATCGTCGTTCTTAAAAAATATAAGGAAAAAACTATAAAGAAATCCCATGGAATATGAAACACAGGTTCCACAAGGCAAATCCAAAAATCCCGAAGATAAAGGCAAGCTCACCACCATTAGGCTTGTAAATGTTGATAAAACTATGCGATTTTTCATGCAAACTTTCTTTCAGCAAAACAGCTAAGTACAACCAGTTGCAAAAATACTTGAGACAGCCATGTTTACATACTCTCATCTAAACACAGCTCTTGACCAATGAGAGTGCACGTACGATCCTAATTATTTTATAAAAGAATATATTGCACTGCATATGAGCTGCACAAGTTCAAAAGCCATACATCCTTCACCAAACGCTGAATTATTCTGAGGAGAAAAGTAGAAAAAAAAGTAGAAAATATCACAAAAACAGCTGGAAATTATCAGGAAAACATGATGATTAACTCACAATGATTAGGCTATTTTTTCTTTTCAATCAGAGTCTCAATTCATTTCTTCATGCTATAGTAACTGGTTGCCACCTCAAAGTACTGAAGGAATGTTCAAATAAATGTTGTGTCGAGTCGTTGTGTTAATTCAGTGTACGTTTTGTGTAGCTTGGCCAGAGAATAAATCACCTTTCCAACAACATCAATGGAAGAATTTAAAGGAATTATTTATATCTGATTACGAGTTAATATTAACAATATGCCATCACTTCAGAGCACACATCACAGACGAATGAAATTAAAATATGGGGCACAGTACCACGAATGTGGAGGCCTATGTTTGAGGACTCTTTCAGATTGTAATCACACTCAGTGTTAATTCAGGTCATTTGCAGGCATATCCTTACAACAAATGATTAACTCAATCAAATCAAGTATTGGTTTTGTCTAGACTCTTAGCAACAATGGCAAGTTAACCAATCAGACTGCGAGACTAAAAGCAATTGTGGTAAAAAGTAATTTGTTAAATATTATTATTATACCTACCCTCTTTTTGCTTTTTCATGAGAAGCTCCATTTCAAGTTTAACTTTCTCCATCTTCAGTTTGTAATAGCTGGTTTCAACCTCAAAGTACTGGAACAGTTTGAAATAAACAGATTTGACTACTACAAGCATATTCAGAATCAGTAGTTTTTTTCTTGTCATGTAAAATCATTACCTCCAGCTGTGCATCTGCAAGGGTCCTCTTTTTGCCTTTTCTGATGGGTTTTATGGAAACCTCAACCACTTCATCAATATCCTGGGACACATAAAATAAAATCAGACAGCGACATTATTATTATTATTATTATTATTATTATTATTATTATTATTATTATTATTATTATTATTATTATTCAATACCCTACATTCACTAAAAGCAAAAATAAGAAAAATATTACCTGCACATCCTTCATTAAAAGTGACTGTACACTAGCTTCACACAGCCTTGCTGAGGAACTGCTGCTGCTACTGGTTTCATTCTACATCCAAAAAGCACAAAGAAAACACTAGTGTATAGTCTAGAATGCGAGATTTGAAAGAGAAGTTTAAGTGTTTTTAAAGTTAAGTCAGTGTGCATGACCACAACCGAAAAAGTCTAACTCATGATTTAAATTACCCAGTTCCTCTGACCATTAAATTTTATTCTCGTTCCCTTTTTGTATGTATTTTGCATGAAAATAAAGAGGGATTCTTTTTTCAAGAAATTTAATAGAATGTTACATCAAAGTCCTAATATACCTCAATGACATACTCTTGGCTTGTTGGAGGGACGAGTGGAGCAGTGGCATTGATGCCCTCTTTCCATAATGTTTCTGTTATACACAGAGAAAAGGTGCTGTTAATAAAACTATGCAATTTTTCATGCAAACTGTCTTTCAGCAAAACAAGTAAGTACAACCAGTTGCAAAAATACTTGAGACAGGTTACAGGAAAATCTCAATCCACCTCGCTTTCCATTTTCCCCTCCCCTCCCATGATGTTAGCAATGCAAGATCATGCTCAATAGGGGAAAGGAAGGGGCTTTGTGTTCTATGTGTAAGACACTTTTCTAGCATTGATTTCAATTTCGGAAGGCGGCTGTTTTTCACTTAGAGTGTCGACTCAACATTTTTGTAACTGTTTGTAGTTGGCAAATTAAGCAATAGACCACAAGTTTCTATAGTTTATAGGCTGATAAACCACGGGGGATGTTGGTACAACATGAGAAGAATTCGTAAATCACGAGCCGCAGGAGAGTCAGATTGATGAATTCTTTGAGTGTTCTTCCAACATCCCAAGTGGTTTTCAAGCCTATAAACCCTAGAACGTGTGGTCTATTGCTTTTAGATAATAATTCAGAAGATGCACGATTTTTCCATGACTTTACTGGCACAATAAAAAAATAGCTGATTGACCAGAGAGCGTGCAATGATTTTGGTTATTATATAAATGCTTTTGTTGCACAACCTGACACAAGCATTATCAATTATTAATCAGTGTTCTCCTTTTCAAACGTGTGGTAACTGGAAAATTTTACTGCCTGCAAACTTTTTTTTAACTCCCTAGAAATAGACTTTGTTTGGTATTTTTGAGAAAATTAAACAGGTATCTTTGATTGATCTACCAGTTTAAAAAACCACTTTGACCTGTTATGCTGCAAACAAGGGAGAACACTATCAGTTTAATATGTGCATACTGTACATCCATATTAATTATTACTATGGCAACTTCTATAAGAACCCCAGGTAACATATAATCATGATCATCATTATCTTCATTAGGTGGGTAGGAGGTGGTTACACACCAACCATTTTTATGTACCTCTTATCCCCTAATCCATTTATTCTTGCTACTTTTTACAAGGAGAAGCATGTGGCAATCTCTATCACATAAACTAACTAGACTGATTGTCACTGGTGTGGTTTAAATTAAACTATATACACAATTTACCCAGAGTATCTGTTCCTCCATTTATCCCAATAAACGCCTGAGGACCAAGTACATTCGCCACTTCTCTCTCAGTGGAGGACATTCTGCTCACAGCTGGAGCCACTGGACAATGCAAATCCTCACTAAGTTCCTGCAAAAATTAATTTACTTCATGTTCTTGATCTAATTTACTACAGACAAATCACAATGGCACAACTAAGGTCTGTCTTACTGAGTCATCTGGTAAATTCCCATTCCCAGTGACTTTTAATCTTCTAACTTCTCCTTGGTGTGCCTGACGTTCTTTTCGTTTTACTGACGCAGTCAGATCCTCCCATCGTTTCTTCACCTGCAAAGTAGGATTAATGTTGATGGAAGAATACTAAAAGAAATTAATGACTGTGCATTAATATACTGGTTAGGAAAACCAGATGGGAAAATTTTGTTTTTTCTGTCCAGCCATCTCGTGGTCAAAAAAGCATAAGTTCGAAATTCATAATAATCTATGCATAGCATGGTATGATCATTTCACCTGGTCAACAGTTTTCCTCTCCCCTGAGTTTACAGCATTCACTGCCATAGTGATCTCCTCCCAAGCATTTTTTTTGCAATTATTAGTCACCACATTTGAAAATTTTGACTTGAGAACAACCTTAAAATAAAGTACATTGAAAACTAGCAAATTTGTAATTCAATACGACATTATTAACAATTGAAACCTCACTGTAAATGTACTCACTGCAACCTTTTGTTAAAGAAAAAAAAGCAAGTAAAACATGGTTTTTTTCAGTATAATGTAAAGAGATAAATTTATCCACTGACTTGTCTTCTCGTATAGCCATCAATGAGGGCTCTGTTCATGTCTTCCGTAAATCTGGCACTTTCTTTCTTGGTCTCAGACATCCTTTACTACAATGGAGCAGAATTAAAGAAAGACACAGTAGGATAGCATTTCTAATGTGATGAATGCCTTAGCTGCTCAAGAGCTGAATTTGAGAGACACTTTGCTAGCACTGATTTCAAGTCCGGAAGAAGGATAACTATTACTGGCATGATAATCTTCTCCATTCTTACTACTTCTCAAAGGCCAACAAAGGCTATAACGTAATCTTTGATGCTTATCTTAATTAAATCATTGTTTACTAACGTGCTATTATACCAATGCTCCAAAGTACTTGTCATGAATTGCACTAACAAACGTTTCAAAATATAATATAATTCACTCCAGCATACCTCAAGATAATTATCACAGGAAATAAGATTGATTTAAATTAATTTACTTGTACCAAAATACAGCATACCAACGTAACAATTCAGCCGGAACAAACGGTGACGCGGCTTCCGCATAAATTCCCGCCAAATTCAGAGCCACCAAACCAATTGAACAAGAAAGGCAAACCAATAAAGAAAGAAAATGATTTTCATTGCGTTAATAAACTCTCTCATCAACAATTTAATAGCAAGGTAAACATCTTTATTTAAATAAAAAAATATAGACAGAGAACTTACTTGTAGCACAGCAGCCTACTCCGCAGTTAAAATCAATCCATGTTGGGAGACTGCAAAGGCCTCTATTTCATTCACTGTAAGCTTAAGCTTAAGTTAATCCACTTTCATTTTTCTTGATTAGCACTCCATGTTAAAGTCAACAATGACTTAGCAGTAATTTTTTACAAGAAAGAAGAAACATGACCACAAACGAAAGTGACAAAACAAGATCAAACTAGCCTACCTGTCCGCTTCGATACCTTACCTGCCCGCACTCACTGCAACCTTTCGTTGAAAAAAACTAAACATTTATAAATGTTTTAAGGTTACAGAAACCTCATCGCAAACGTACGACTTGGTGCTTTTTGACGTACATTATCAGGTTTGAATAGCAAATGCAAGTGATATAGATAAATTCTCGAAAGACAAGAAAAATGTGCTCAAACCATGTATCAACGGCTGGTCAACGTTGCAAGATACTTCGATTTCAAGATTGCCGTCACACTCAAGACAAGCTTGTATTATGGAATTTCCAGTAACTAACCACAAACTAGAGTTATTTAACAGGTGAACAATAAAAAACAATGGAAAGAGGGCATCAATGCCACTGTTCCACTTGCCCCTCCAACAAATCGATCTTGATTCTCGAACCTCCTGTCCACGCAGACGCAGAAGGTCATTCCCGAAAAAACCTACCCGAAAATATCGGGCTACGTTCGGGTGTTTTGAGAAACATTTTTCGCAACCCGAAAATCACGCCCGAAAAACTCCCCGAAAACTTTACGGGCCCGAAAAGTTTTCGGGTCTTTTGAGAAACGCACGCCTGGGGCCTGTTTCTCGAAAGACCCGGTAACTTACCATGCCCGGTAAGTCACCCGGTAATTACCCGATAAGTTTTCGGGTGTTTCTCGAATCTCCCGTTAATTTCGATCCCGTTATTTTTCCCGATAACTTGCCCGGTAACTTACGGGAGCTTTGGAGCTCCCGTTAGTTTACGGGTAACATCATTTTGCTGCATCAAAACAAAATGGCTGCCGAAGACGGACTTTTGTTACGCAGTTTGTCGGCCAAGAACATACCAATGGAGGCCTGTACTGAATCATATGACCGATACAGAAGTCGCTGAGAGGCATAGGTTGTCAACAGGAAGATTAAATTGGCTGATTGAACGGTGTATTGTAAAGAAGATCGATCTAGAGAGACGGCAATTCACGGAGACTCAGGTAAACCAATACAGGCTAATAGTCAAGACGTACCCACCTACTTTCGGTGCCGTAAAACTACTGATGTTAATATATTAAAGTTCGATGGAATCGGCAATAAAGCTAGCCTTGACTTAAACACGGACTGCGGTTTGTTTTGGTGTGAGTCTACTTTTTTTCACATCTAAATTCGCAGCACTCAAGAGTCTTAATAGTGAACAACTAGCTGCAGCATTTCCAGCAAAAAACAAATGACATGTTGTTAACAAAAAAATTTATATATACAAATAAATAAATAAATGAATGGGATGCACACTACTGGCAGGGAAAAGCGATCGACCATCACGTGATATTGAGTAAAAAACAAAACACACCCAGCTAAATGCTGCATGTTTGTCTGAAACAGCAAAGAGGAAATTGTCTCCTTGTGTACGAATAAAACATGCTTGTGTTCGAGAAAAAAAGAAATTATTATATGGACTCAAACTCGACAAAACCTATCAATTAATGCTCATCAACTGAAACAACGAACTTCTTTGCGTACGTTGTTCCCACGGCGGTCCACTTTATCTCTGTTTTCTTTTGGTGGTGTTCAAGTGTGACAATAAATTCATGTTTATAAATCTTTCAAGCAAATGTGACCGTATTTTACCCTATAGCTGGTTTTCCCAGGGTGACTGGAGCAATTGATTGGCTCTCTCATTCCTATCTGGTGCCCAGACAGTGATGAACATCTCTCTGTTTGCCACAAGGGTTTTCATGCTATTAATATGATGACAGTGTGCAATGCTCACCTGTCATCTACAAATTTTGTTTGTATATGGCATGGCTCTGTACAAGATTCAACTATTTTTAATGCCAGCTACTTGCAAGCATGTATGGAGGAGGGTGGAGGAGGCGGGAATGGGTGGCTCCTGGGAGACTGTGGGTATGCAATCAAACCCTACAGGTACCAGAAGGCCCATACAAAAATAGAGAACACCACTGAGTGGGCCTTTGGCCTGTGGAAGACAAGATTTCCCTCCTTGATTACTCTGGTGGGCAGTGCAAAGCAGCAAATTTCTACCTGGCCTCCATTACTCAATAGCTTCTACATAACTTAAGCCCAACTTAACTCAAAATGTTTTCTTTTGTTTAAGATAAATCTCAACACCAGAGAGATATTTGCAAAGCTAGTGAGAGGCATGAATTAATTTCAACTATAACGGAACAAACTGTTTTGAACTTTTTTGCAATGCAGAGCAGTTTGGTAGGGATCACCTTGGTTAAAGACTTGATTATTTGCTTCTTGCTAGCTAGGCCTTGAAAGTGACAAAACATGGAGAGAGTTTTGTTAAATTTACCGTGCATTGAAACCAATTTTCAAGGCGAACATGGAAAAATGTATTTGCCATAGATGGAAAGATTCAACTTTGCATTGAAAAACATTTGGAGTGAGGTGCACTCTAACAGTAACATTAATTTTATTGGGTCACTTTGTCCAAAAGCCACTCAACAGTCATCAGGTGAGTTCATTTTAAATGACACTGCAAAAAAGGGAAACAGTAAGGGGGCTTTCATTTATTACCACATGAGGGGGGTGGGGGGGGAGTGTTATTTTGGAAAAGTATTAAGGGGGGTTGTCATATTTTGAGCAGCCTTTTGAGGGGGGTTGATTGAAATGTTGGCTTTTCCACTTCATTTCGCTGACTTCAAAGCTGAATGTACATATTAGAAAAGATCTACAATATTACAACCATTTTCCTGGCCATTGGAAAAAGTTTTCCCAATTATGGGAACTGTTCCTGGGAACAGGGAAATGCCTGTATTGGGAAATACCTTTAATGATTAACTCTCAATGGTCTAGACATGGAAATGCACCGCCCTTCCTATGAAGTTTTAAAAGTGACAGATAGCATACATGTATATTTTACTTTTTGTGATGGTATGCAAGCTGAACAGGGGCGTAGCGACCATATACGGACATACCCACAATTACCGTGGATAATGCACTCATCTACTAAACACTTGTATCAGTAGTTCCAAAGGTTGACAAATAAACAACAAAGTTACTGCGAGTGAATAGTTTGCATTTTTTTCATGCTTTGATTTATGAAACTTACCACCGGAAAACATGGGAAATGGCATTTCTGAGGCCCTAATAATAACAATTTTCTGGGGAGCATGCCCCCAGATCCTCCCTAGAGGCTAATGCAGAAAGCGCTTGTTTCACTTCACCTTCCTGTGTGTACCTATTTCAACGGAAAAACCTTGCTACGCCTCCTGCTGAATTGTTACTTCTAAGGATATAGATGATTATTGAGCTGAAAATGTTGAATATAAGCATTAATGCTAATAACACAAGAATGCATTGGATGAACTGGCTGAGCTGTTCTGCTTTCATGTATAAGTTGGGTGGCTCCCGTATGTATGAGGGAGAGAAAGAGGGGGGTTGAGATCTAATGCTGGATAAAGATTGGGGTTATGTGATTGTTTCCATTACTATAGAGGGGGGTTGGGAAATGTTTGAAGGACTTTCCAAGTAATTTTGCCAACCATCCCCCCCCCCCCCCCCCTTCCTATGAGCTAATAAATGAAACCCCCCTGATACATACAAGCAAAATACTTTTCATCTATGTTAAAAGTAACAACAAAAAAACAAACAAAAGCCAAAATTTGACAACAAAATTGCCCAAGACATGGAGCATTCATAAAAATAAAACTACTAATAAAATTAATCACTCAATTGCTTCATTTCCATTGGTCGAGTGTTATATAAATATGATGTAACACGAAGTAATTCTAGAATACCCGACCACTATTGTATTCTTGCAGTAGTGCCCTTTGAAGAACTAGGCATATAATAACAGACACTATTCCTATGCAAATTAAGTAGATGGTTATTCTAGAATCTAGCTAGTCTTGTTTATGATCAACAGGACATCTGTCTCAAAGACATGAAAATGAGTACAACAAAATCAATCTTTTCTTAAGACTGCAAATTTACCACCAGATCACCTGGACTCATCATGGCTTAACAAAACCCTGTTCATCAAATGTGATTTTAGGATAACTGAGCATTATTGGTACCCGCTTCTCCTTCAAAATGTTACTTTCTAGTTCCAATTTCCCCATTTTTAGCTTGTAAGATGCTATCACAGTTTGAAATACTGACGACACATTTAATTCAGCATTAAAGTCATTATTGCCACATGAAAACAATCAGGTGGGGGTGGCTCTTAACTACCAAACTGTTGCTATGGACCTCTTCAAATAATCATTTCTTGAGTCTCTTTAACTCTGCAGTTACCATTTTTTGCCAAGTGTGTTCTATTTAACATTTCTTCTACTGATTCGACTGACAACCATATTTGGTAAATCACATGGCCAAAAAAGAAAATGCCTAAAAACTCAGTGAGTTAACGATGTTTTTCACAAATTTTTGATGCAACAGTACAAGAACAATCTAACACAAAATCAGTGTAGCATGGATTTATGGCCCTCCTCTGATACACTTTTCAAAATATCAGTTCCATTTTTTGCCCAAAAATTATAGAAATTCCAAGCTACCATTTACAAATATTGATGGGACGGTTCCAATCCAATGAAAAAACGGCCTCGTCCTTTTGTTCTTTTCGAGACCGAGGACTGGGACTAGTTGCGCATACACCTTTATTGAAGTGATGTCAGATTTCCATTGAAAAAGTTACTTCAAAGAATCATCCATAAAACCATTTTGTAGGGCTCTTTGACTAAACAGGTTCCTTAGCAACCATTGTCCTTCTGTAGTTAAGTGCCACCCCCTTAATAAAGGTGCCACAAATTTACCAATATTATTATCTTACTTCCAGCTAGGGGTGCACCAAGTATCTTTGACTTGAAGAAGTCACTATAAATCAAGGATAGAATTATCCCATAAACTAATAAGTGATAACGTACTAATTGATCCCTTCTAGCAATGTCTATTAAAATCTACCATACCCTTATGATCAATAACTATATAATTAAGAATATTATTTTGCTTTCATTAAATAAACGTGATTATTTAATAGTGTATCTTGAGAGTTCGGATATATATGCCAATGAAAATCGAAATAAATGCAGTGAACCTGAGGTAAGACGGAATTCCACCCGACGTACCTGTCGAGATAAAATTGAAAACAGATGTTCTTGAAGAGAATCCATCTGACAATGCTAAACGATGACTCAAAGGCATACCTCCTTCCACTGGTTCGCTGTACGCTGCAATCTGCTACTTGTATTGAATCGAAGCCTTCGAGATCGAGAATTTCGCTCTCGAGCTTCTATTACTCCAAAAGAGCGTTGCTTCCCAGTAAACTAAAAGTGTTGCTTGCAAAAAGCGTGAATAAAAAAAATCCTGCCATCTAAACACCCTTTGCAAACTTTCTCCGCCAATGAGGTTTAAAAAGTCGCCTTCACTGCTAGAAGGTGTAAAAAGAACGGTTCGAACGTCACCTTTATTTGCATCACAGCGCTCGGTTGGGAAACTGGATGCTACAAGCTCTACGGATCTAGTGCCAAGTCATTTTCCTTCTTTTCATGCCGAGCGCGAAGTGCATGCAAGAGCCTGGTAACTCCCGGTTATTTTATCGGCCCCGATAAGTACCGGGAAAGTTTACGGGTGCTTCGAGAAACACTCTTTCGGTCCCGATAAAGTTTCCCGGTAACGGTCCCGGGGCCTGTTTCTCGAAAGTCCCGGTAATTACCGGGCCCGTTAACTTACCGGGACCGTTACCGGGAAACTTTATCGGGACCGAAAGAGTGTTTCTCGAAGCACCCGTAAACTTTCCCGGTACTTATCGGGGCCGATAAAATAACCGGGAGTTACCAGGCTCTTGCATGCACTTCACGCTCGTCATGAAAAGAAGGACAGTGACTTGGCACTAGATCCGTAGAGCTCGTAGCATCCAGTTTCCCAACCGAGCGCTCTGATGTAAACAAAGGTGGCGTTCGAAGCGATGACCTTCCATCGTTCCTATTTACACCTTCTAGCAGTGAAGGCGACTTTTAAACCTCATTGACGGGAGAAATTTTGCAAAGGGTGTTTAGATGGCAGCATTTTTTTTATTCACGCTTTTTGTAAGCAGCACTTATAGTGTAAGTGTAAGCAACACTATTACTCCAAAGGAGCTCGAGTAATAGAAGCTCAGAAAATGTTACAACGAGGTTAAGCGAAATTCTCGGTCTCGAAGGCTTCGATTCAATACAAGTAGTAGATTGCAGCGTACAGCGAACCGGTGGAAGGAGGTATGTCTTTGAGTCATCGTTTAGCATTATCAGATGTTTTGAATTCTCTTCAAGAACATCTGTTTTCAATTTTATCTCGACAGGTACGTCGGGTGGAATTCCGTCTTACCTCAGGTTCACTGCCTTTATTTCGATTTTCATTGGCATATATATGCGAACACTCTCAAGATACACTATTTGAAAAAAAATCACGTTTATTTAATGAAACCACAATAATATTCTTAATTATATAGTTATTTATCATAAGGGTATAATAGATTTTAAAAGACATTGCTAAAAGGGATCAATTAGTACGTCATCACTTATTAGTTTATGGGATAATTCTATCCTTGATTTATTGTGACTCCTTCAAGTCAAAGATACTTGGTGAACCCCTAAGCTGGAAGTAAGATAATTAAATTTTTAAATTTGTGGCACCTTTATTGAGGGGGTGGCACTTAACTACAGAAGGACAATGGTTGCTAAGGAACCTGTGTAGTCAAAGAGCCCTACAAAAAGCTTGCCTGGATGGTTCTTTGAAGTAACTCTTTCAATGGAAATCTGACATCACTTCAATAAAGGTGTATGCGCAACTAGTCCCAGTCCTTGGTCTCGAAAAGAACAAAAAGACGAGGTAGTTTTTTCATCGGATGGGAATCGACCCATCAATATTTGTAAACTGTAGCTTGGAATTTCTATTTGGGGAAAAATGGAACTGATATATTAAAAAGTGCATCAGAGGAGGGCCGTAAATCCATGCTACACTGATTTTGTGTTAGATTGTTCTTGTACTGTTGCATTAAAAAATTGTGAAAAACATACCGGTAGTTAACTCGCTGAGTTGTTAGGCATTTTCTGTTTTGGCCATGTGATTAACCAAATATGGTTGTCAGTCAAATCAGTAGAAGAAATGTTAAATAGAACACTCTTGGCAAAAAATGGTAACTGCAGAGTTAAAGAGACTCAAGAAATGATTATTTGAAGGGGTCCATAGCAACAGTTTGGTAGTTAAGAGCCACCCCCCTTAAACCTGATTGTTTTCATGCACCAATAATGACTTTAATGCTGAATTAAATGTGTTGTCGATAATTCAAACTGTGATAGCATCTTACAAGCTAAAAATGGGGAAATTGGAACTAGAAAGTGACATTTTAAAGGAGAAGCAGGTACCAATAATACTCAGTCATCCTGAAATCACATTTGATGAACAGGGTTTTGTTAAGCCATGATGAGTCCAGGTGATTTGGTGGTAAATTTGCGGTCTTAAGAAAAGATTGATTTTGTTGTTCTCATTTTCATGTCTTTGAGACAGATGTCCTGTTGATCATAAACAAGACTGGCTAGATTCTAGAATACCCGTCTACTTAATTTGCATAGGAATAGCGTCTGTTATTATATGCCTAGTTCTTCAAAGGGCACTACTGCAAGAATACAATAGAGGCCGGGTATTCTAGAATCACTTCGTGTTACATTATAACACTCGACCAATGGAAATGAAGCAATTGAGTGATTAATTTTATTAGTAGTTTTATTTTTATGAATGCTCCATGTCTTGGGCAATTTTGTTGTCAAGTTTTGGCTTTTGTTTGTTTTTTTGTTGTTACTTTTAACATAGATGCAAAACTATTTTGCTTGTATGTATCGGGGGTTTCATTTATTAGCTCGTAGGAAGGGGGGGGAGGGGGTGGTTGGCAAAATTACTTGGAAAGTCCTTCAAACATTTCCCAACCCCCCTCTACAGTAAGGGCAACAATCACATAGCCCCAATCTTTATCCAGCATTATATCTCAACCCCCCTCTTTCTCTCCCTCATACATACGGGAGCCACCAAACTTATATATGAAAGCAGAACAGCTCAGCCAGTTCATCCGATGCATTCATGTGTTATTAGCATTAATGCTTATATTCAACATTTTCAACTCAATAATCATCTATATCCTTAGAAGCAACAATTCAGCAGGAGGCGAAGGTGCAATGAAACAAGTGCTTTCTGCATGAGCCTCTAGGGAGGATCTGGGGGCATGCTCCCCAGAAAATTTTTATTATTAGGGCCTCAGAAATGCCATTTCCCATGTTTTCCGGGGGTATGTTTCATAAATCAAAGCATGAAAAAAAAGCTAACTATCCACTTGCAGTAACTTTGTTGTTTATTTGTCAACCTTTGGAACTACTGATATCAGTGTTTAGTAGACGAGTGCATTATCCATAGTAAATGTGGCTACAGGAAAAGGGAGAGACCTCTCCCTTTACAATGTTTTATTTTTTTGATTTTTGGAGGTACGCATGTGGGTATGAGCGTATATCGCTACGCCCCTGTTCAGCTTGCATACCATCACAAAAAGTAAAATATATGGCATCAGTCACTTTTAAAACTTCATAGGAAGGGCAGTGCATTTCCATGTCCAGACCATTGAGAGTTAATCATTAAAGGTATTTCCCAATACAGGCATTTCCCTGTTCCCAGGGACAGTTCCCATAATTGGGAAAACGTTTTCCAATGGCCAGGAAAATGGGTGTAATATTATAAATCTTTTCTAATATGTACATTCAGCTTTGAAGTCAGCGAAATGAAGTGGAAAAGCCAACATTTCAATCAACTCCCCTCAAAAGGCTGCTCAATATATGACAACCCCCCTTAATACCCTCTCCAAAATAACATTACCCCACCCCCCCCCCCCAAATAAATGAAAGCCCCCTTACTGTTTCCCCCTTACTGTTTTTTTGCAGTGTCATTTAAAATGAACTCACCTGATGACTTTTGAGTGGCTTTTGGACAAAGTGACCCAATAAAATTAATGTTACTGTTAGAGTGCACCTCACTCCAAGTGTTTTTCACTGCAAAGTTGAACCTTTCCATCTATGCCAAATAAATTTTTCCATGTTCTCTGGTCACCTCGCAGCTCTTACAAGGTCTCACCTGATTGGAGACCACCCTTGAGGTTTAACAAAAGAACAAATAACAGAAACAATGGACCCTAGGCCTAAAACAAAAGGGCTGCAACTCTATCCTCTAGGGTCCTTTGTTTCTGTTATTTGTTCTTTTGTTAAACCTCAAGGGTGGTCTCCAATCAGGTGAGACCTTGTAGGAGCTGCGAGGCTACCGATGTTCTCCTTGAAAATTGGTTTCAATGCACAGTAAATTTAACAAAACTCTCTCCATGTTTTGTCACTTTCAAGGCCTAGCTAGCAAGAAGCAATAATCAAGTCTTTAACCGAGGTGATCCCTACCAAACTGCTCTGCATTGCAAAAAAGTTCAAGACAGTTTGTTCCGTTATAGTTGAAATTAACTCATGCCTCTCATTAGCTTTGCAAGTATCTCTCTGGTGTTGAGATTTATCTTAAACAAAAGAAAATATTTTGAGTTAAGTTGGGCTTAAGTTATGTAGAAGCTATTGAGTAATGGAGGCCAGGCAGAAATTTGCTGCTTTGCACTGCCCACCAGAGTAATCAAGGAGGGAAATCTTGTCTTCCAAAGGCCCTCTCAGTGGTGTTCTTCATTTTTGTATGGGTCTTCTGGTACCTGTAGGGTTTGATTGTATACCCAGTCTCCCAGGAGCCACCCATTCCCGCCTCCTCCACCCTCCATACATGCTTGCAAGTGGCAGGCATTAAAAATAGTTGAATCATGTACAGAGCCATGCCATATGCAAACAAAATTTGTAGATGACAGGTGAGCATTGCACACTGTCATCACATTAATAGCATGAAAAACCCTTGTGACAAACAGAGAGATGTTCATCACTGTCTGGGTGCCAGATAGGAATGAGAGAGCCATCAATTGCTCCAATCACTCTGGGAAAGCCAGCTATAGGGTAAAACACGATCACATTTGCCTGAAAGATTTATAAACATGAATCTATTGTCACACTTGAACACCACCAAAACAAAACAGAGATAAAGCGGACCGCCGTGGGAACAACGTACGCAAAGAAGTTCGTTGTTTGATGAGCATTAATTGATAGGTTTTGTCGAGTTTGAGTCCATATAACAATTCCTTTTTTTCTCGAACACAAGCATGTTTTATTCTTACACAAGGAGACAATTTCCTCTTTGCTGTTTCAGACAAACAAGCAGCATTTAGCTGGGTATGTTTTGTTTTTTGCTCAATATCACGTAATGGTCGATCGCTTCTCCTTTCCAAATTTTCCCTGCCAGTAGTTTGCATCCCATTTATTTATTGTATGTTTTTTTTAACAACATGTCATTTGTTTTTTGCTGGAAATGCTGCAGCTAGTTGTTCCCTATTAAGACTCTGGGTGCTGCGAATTTAGATGTGAAAAAAAGTAGACTCACGCCAAAACAAACTGCAGTCCGTGTTTAAGTAAAGGCTTGCTTTATTGCCGATTCCACCGAAGTTTAATATATTAATATCTGTAGTTTTACGGCACCGAAAGTAGGTGGGTACGTCTTGACTATTAGCCTGTATTGGTTTACCTGAGTCTCCGCGAATTGCTTTCTCTCTCGATCGATCTTCTTTACAATATACCGTTCAATCAGCCAATTTTATCTTCCTGTTGACAAGCTATGCCTCTCAACTACTTCTGTATCGGTCATATGATTCAGTACAGGCCTCCCTTGGTATGTTCTTGGCCGACAAACTGCGTAACAAAAGTCCGTCTTCGGCAGCCATTTTGTTTTGATGCAGCAAAATGATGTTACCCGTAAACTTTAACGGGAGAGTAACGGGAGCTCCAAAGCTCCCGTAAGTTACCGGGCAAGTTATCGGGAAAAATAACGGGATCGAAATTAACGGGAGATTCGAGAAACACCCGAAAACTTATCGGGTAATTACCGGGTGACTTACCGGGCACGGTAAGTTACCGGGTCTTTCGAGAAACAGGCCCCCGGTAAGTTAACGGGCCCGGTAATTACCGGGACTTTCGAGAAACCCCATCCCGTGTAACAGGGCTGACTCGCGTCTTATAAATTAAACAGGCCCTAAAAGGGAAAGAAATTATCATGCTGCACGTGCGGCACGCATTTTTGTAAGGCATTTGATCATATTGGGTTCCTGAGTACCCGAGGCCGATCAAAAGAAACAGAGTCCCAATACAAAACCCGGATCCTACAATAACTAACGGACTCCGTAATGTTAGCAAGGGTTAAGTGGACCCCGTTTCAAGTAGTACCCCGAAGGTGGATTTATAAAGAAAAACACTCGGCGCCCGATATTCTCACTCGAGCCCCTTATTGGACGAAGGCTTCCCCCCCTTCCCTTGCAAACAAACGGACTCCGAAACCAAACATCACAGCGGATGAAAGATCGGGCCCGAAATCGGCTGCCTTTAAGCGTTTTCACTATCTCTGTTTTTTCTCCGTTTTATCGTTAGTCTTTTGTCTTTTTGTTCTCAATTTTTTCCGAGGCGTAAGAGACATTTCACTGAAAAGAAATCCAGCAAAAGAGGGTGAAACGCAAGAAATAAAATTATTTCTTTAACTGGTCGTTATCACACCACAGGCAGCCCAAGCTCAGTTTTTATGGGAAAATGAACTTTGAGTTTATAAATGCTAAAATAACTGAGAAGCTGAGCCGAAAATGTAGAAACTGAAAGTTCACTTACGTCTACATACAGTTGTCCTCGTGTGTTCTGTGCAATCGGAGGGCAAACTTGTGTCTGTTTTAGACGGGTTTGTGGCATTCGAATTTTTACGATGCCGTTAGTTGTTATTCCCCCGGTTGTGGACAAAATACTGACCCCCAGTCCATGGTCTACCCTAAAATGGACTAACTCCTAAGAATACCATTTCGAATGAGTACTATTGAAAGAACAGAATTGATTATAAAAAAAATCATACTTTCATTGCACATACCTTGTTTATTTTTGTGCGCATGGTGACATGCAGCTAAATCCAAGAACTGCGCCGGTTTCACTTCACTTACATGATGTAATCGGCCATCACAACAATAACATTATCGAAAGCGAACCTTTTTAAAATGGCTGCTTAGACTTAAATACTGTTGATCAACACTGTTTAAAATGGGTGTTTAGGCTAAGGTAAGCCCTGTTTTAGACGTGTCTTACATATAGACAAACAGTACTCTTTTGAAATAGTATTTATAGGGTAGTCCATTTGGGTAGTCCATGGACTGGGGGGGTCGGTGTTTTGTCCAACACCAATTTCCACTCATGAAGAGAAGAAAGGCTGGTGACTTGCTGCGATCTCGTCCCACAAATTAACGGTCCGAATCTCCATAAAAGAGATCATGGGTTCAAATCCCATTGCACTCCGAACATGTCTGCCTTTTCATTTGTTGCTGTGATTATGCAAGTCTCTTTAGAAACTATTATTAAATGATAATAATTTCCGCTTAACATTTTTTTCCAGAAAACAATATTTATTTTTTGAAAAATATGGCCAAATGTTCTTTCAATGGTAGAGACTAAAATGTAGTTTGAACTAGATCCTAAATGAAAACCACGGACTAGAAGCAAACAAAGAACTGTCAATGGCAGGAGTTGGAAAAGGGAAAAAGGTTTCAGGATTTGAAGCAAGGAACAAAACCACAGTGCAGAAATGACGACTGCTACGGCAACGACAACACCAAAAAAAAAGTATTATCACCTGTTTTAATATATGAGGCGGCCCAGTCCGGCTAGGCCCCCTTTGCCAAGATCTCGGCTCCTGCCTGTTTTTATTTAGTAAAATTTCGGTTCGTTTATATCAGAAGGCGGGCTGGCCCACTTGCCGAGATCCCGGTCTGAACTACGGAGATCTCATATAACGGTCCAGCCCGGTTTGCTGGGATGAAAAATTCTCATGACGTGTGGGTTGCCTTGAAAACGTAGTCGGATTTGCATAATCACAGGATGATTTTTGCATCTTTTGTTTTAAAATGCCATTCCGTACTTGCTAGGGCTAAAATGAACCTTTCATTTCGAACCTCAAAGCAAGAAAATTCACCAGGTACCCCATGCGTGACTTTGACGGTTACAAGACACTAAACAAATTCCTAAAATGCATCCCGGTAAACCTGTCTGAAATCGTCCATATAAACACTTCATCCCTTTTACCGGGCCAGCCCGTCTAACAGGGCTGGCTCGCCTCTTATAAATTAAACAGGCCCTAAAAGAGGAAGAAATTATCATGCTGCACGTGCGGCACGCATTTTTGTAAGGCATTTCTCTCTCGTACTCATCAAAACACAAAATGACCAATTTTCGGGTTTTGACAACAACAAACAGTGAATCTTTTGTTCTTTCTCTTTTTTTCAAATCCGTTCGTACGATTTTGGTTATCGAATACTTCGTCTATCTTATACAACATAAACAAGATGGAAACGCCTTAAAACACTTAGCACTTAGGATAGCTCAAGCTAATAGTTTGAAGTAACGTTTTCGTCGCCGTAGCCTTGTTGGTTTCTTGATATTTTGTCACATTCGGCGTAGCATAATGGAAATAATCACTTTGAAAACAACAGTGAATTAAATGAATAAAGTCCCACTGAGTATATAAATAGCATTTCTTCAGTACTGGGATGAGTGGCCTAGTGCCATTTGCAACAGACTGGTCACATGACTGATAGTTGGTGAGCTTGAAGCTTTATAAATTCCAGAAATGTAGAGGTCATGTTTGACCTACTCAGAATACAAATTTTGAGAGAGAAACCACCTTTAAGGTAAAGATTTCATGATCAGTAAAATACTTGAAAATTCCATACTATCGTTTATGAACGAAAAGCTTTTGTTCTCCAGTTTAATTTTCCATAATAAAGCGTCAAAAACGGAGCTCAGATTCTTAATGTTACCAAGGGTGCAATAAGTGAGAGCAAATGTGGAAATTTTCAGACTTGAAATCTCGATTCAAAGCTTTAAAAGCAGTTTGAAAGGTGAAAAAAAAACAGGATTGGCATGTGATCAGCAGACTCCTGTAAGACTATGTAAAAGAGGTCATGTGACAAACTGTTGCAAAAGGCCCATTCTATACTTCGTTGTCTGTCAGTGGTAAATGTGACGAGAGAAAAAATAAACAATATAGGAGAAGACTAAGAGAGATTAAGCAAGACGTTTAAGCTTCTTTAGTCTGTTAACTAGATATATTGAGTGAGACAAATCGAAGAGTGAATTTGCATGCTTTTGTGACACACAACTGTCTACTGTTTGCCGAAAATGTCCTGCTTAAACTCTCTATATATGCGAATTTGTTTTTTTTAAAAGCTGTTTATGATGGGAAACAAGGAAGTTCCTTACTGTGTACTTCCCGCAATGACGCGGTTTTACAACAGATGGACCTTAGAAAACAAAACAGTTAATAGACCATTTTCCAGTGGTATAATCGGTAACCTGGCTATTACATGGCAGTGAAGTTGGAGTGAAGCTTGCTATGATACAGACCTCACTTTTATACACATGATTACAAGGCTTAGGGGAATCAATGCATGGATTTGTATGAGTTAATTTATTCCCTGGAGCCTCACAGTGATGCCTTTTGTTTCAATGAGACTGAATTTTCATATATCGAAAGTGGGTTACTGCGTTGCCGCAATGCTAACTAATCTGAGATTTACATAAGAAATGCAGAAACTCCAGCCTCAATTTCATATGGTGGCCAGGATCTGAAGCGCATAACTTTTCTTAAATGAGTCAAAAAATCAAAAGAGGAATTATTGAACAACTGAGTGTGAGCAATAAAATTGTATTAAAGGTAATGATGACAGCAGTGGTACTTTTTCATACTTTTTATAGTTCAACAATAATTTTGACAAAAGATGTTTGTTGGTACACCTTTTGAACACTTTCAGTTTGCTAGATTTGTTTGTTTGTTAATGAATCGTGAAGGAACACTAAATATAGGCTGCCCTGGCGTGCAAGTAGTTTCTTAGGCGTCATAGCAGCATTTATAACAGCGCACAAAGAGAGGGGAAATGTGACCCTGCAAGTGATAAAGGCCAACGCAAATCGGGAGAAATTCTTTTTTCAGTCTTTCCAACGCGAAAAATTGGATCAGTTAAGTTTCACGAGTAATTTAATAAATTATTCGAGAAGATATGAATACCAAAAAAGCATTAAGTAATATCAAAACGAGGATTGTAATTCTTGAAGATATGACTACCAAAAAACCATTAATATCGAAACAAGGAAAGTAAAGGCGCAATATATTACTACATCCCTT
>NC_090880.1:17015242-17017742 GCF_036669935.1 Montipora foliosa
AACATTGTTGATTCTGGTGCCGTCCTGCCATGGTGAATGGGACCGTCACGTTGTTAAAATTCCTCATGAATGTGGCAAGCCTTTTGAAGCAGCGATGTTGTACTTCGTATCGCATACACCATGTCCCTTTTAAAAAAGTAGCTCTTGTATGCGGGTTTTTACTGTAACAGTCAGTACATGTATGATATGAATTCAGCCACAGGAAAAGAGGCATGATGTCCATTGAATCCTACCATTAGAACTTCTTTTGGAGTGCGCATCTTCCGTCACATGGTTCCTGGCATCGGCACATAGCTTAGGCCTTCACCTATCCCATTCACACAAGGGTGCGATCACTGGGCGTCATTGCCCTTGGACACTTATCTTTAAGCAACTAGCTTGAGTTCAGGAGTGTAAAGTAGCATATAATCATAACAATCAATCCCTACAAAGAAGGGTAATTGCATGGAGAAAATTTGCATTACCTTGAAAAGGATGTCAAAGGACTGCTCTAATTTTTGGAGTATTGTTGGAAAGTAGTGCAACTGTGAGGTCTTAATGCAGTTTATAATGGTTTCAAACTGAACTTATCACTGCGTTTAACACTTCGTATGATTGGCAATTAACTCGGAAATACTAAAACGCGGGTCGCGGGTCAAGGGAACAGGTCGATGGTAAGGGTGAGGGTCAAGGGTGAGGGTCAAGTGTGAGGGTCAAGGGGGAGGGTAAAGGGTAGAATGTTTTTTTTTTGTTTTTCAAATTTTAATGAAACTAAAACCTTTCTGACTAAGCTAATTCACACGACTTTGTGAAGACGTCTTCCATGTCGCCCCCTCTTCAAATTGTTCATACAGAAGGCTATATGAATAACACATACTTTTTCTTAAAATTGTAAAGAAACTGCAACCTTTTTGATAACTTATTTATTTATTTATTTATAAACTTCGCCAAAGACAAATTGGCAGGAGAGATCTCACAGAACTAAACTACTTTATGATTGAACTAATTATAACATATGCAGCATTTATACGTCCAGAGTCGACAAAGTAAAGACGTCTTCTGTGTGGCCGCCTATGCAAATTGACGTGCAGAGGGCTATGATCAATAACACATAATTTTTCTTAAAATTATAAAGAAATTGCAGGCTTTTTGATACTAAACTACCTCATAATTGAACTAATTATAACATATATAACATTTATCTGTCCAGAGTGCTAGTCCCCTAGTAAAACGACAAAGTAAAGAGGTCTTCTGTGTGACCGCCTATATAAATTAATCATACATCAATAACTTCAGCAATAACTTCCCCTAAGAGTAACAGGACAAATGTATATACTTTTATTGAAGACTTAAGGTGGCTGTCGAGAATTTCAAGAACGGTCATTATAATCGCTCTTTAATAGCTGATGCTGATTGATTATCAGATTGACTGATAAGCCTGGGGCAAACAACATTATATGAATTTATTTCCTGTGGACCTAAAGTAAATTTCCTACCCCGCGATCACTACCATTGCGTTTTGCACAACGACGAAGGTTTATTACAGTCTGTAACGCTTTTTCATTATGTTGCATGCGCACGTGTACGGAACTACCGTGGCGGCCCGGCGTTACATGTGATCGAAGCATGATCAAACTGGGCATCAAGTTTCATTGATTCACTGTTAGCCACTTTTTTGTTAGTTATGATCCGCGTCCCCTTAAAGAAGCAGCCTCGAAGAATTCTTCTATGAGAATTATTCTTTAAATGTTTAACTAAACGCAAAGTGTAACTGCAGATGCGAATGACTTTTACCCGCGGTAAAAGCTTACAAGAAGCCATCATTGCTACATCACATGGGACAATTCAATCCAGCTGAAAAATACTGCAAATTCCCGTGACTCAGTGGGAAACTGGTCACTTCCGCGCAGACTCGTAACAGCTCTTTATTTTCTCCTTTTTTTTTTTTCGATTGTTAGAAATGGGAAAAAAAGCAAATGAGATCAGAGCGAACTGGAGGCCAAGTGGCTTGCGAAGCAGTCGTTTCCTTTCCAATCGTGCGGGGAGATCGAGCAAGCGAATGGGGAAAGGAGCGCGCCTGGGGTGAGCAAAACCATTTTGCTCCCCTCATACCCTTTTTGGGAGGGGAACGGAATTTACTACTTTTGCCTCAAACTACCCCTGCCCATTTCTTATAGTTGTTATCTTTCCGTGCCTGCTACACAGGCTAGCAAAACAAACTCTTTTTCTGTTAATTGACCCTCGCTCTTGACCTTAACCCCTGACCCTTAACCTTGACCCACGACCCGCGTTTTATCAACGCCGCAATTAACTTGGCACTCACAAGCATTGGGAAGCCTTGATTTTGCCAAAAAATGAAAGTAAATGGCTATTCCATTGTTTAAGGGCATCATGCAGGTAAAGGACACTGTCTCAGAGGTAACTATAACCAAACCCCATTGTCATTAATTAATGGGACAGTGTCAGCCCAGGTAATTCCATAAATTTAACACAAATCTAAACTTTCATGCTCAGTACCATT
>NC_090880.1:17025242-17037742 GCF_036669935.1 Montipora foliosa
GATTTGTTCTGGCCATGAAGGGGTTTGTTCTTCCACTTCCCTATCTTCTCTAACCTCCTCCTTCTATTGGTCTGCTTGTGGTCTTCCACATTTTCCTTTTCCACACTCCTTCTCAGCAGTGATTCCGTGCTTTTGTTGTTGTTGTTGTTGTTGTTTTCGATTCTCTCCAGTTGTCGGGTGTTCTACTGGGTAATGTTTATTGTGTCTCAGAAACTCCACGTGGCTTAGGGACACAACACTTTCCGCAACAGGTGAGCAGTTCCAAGGATGGCCGATAATTGTACACTTTCAAGAAAATCACGTACATCTAGCTTGCCAAACCGGGTCTTTGCACTTTTTGATATGCTCCCAAGAGCACCAATCACGATACGCATTATTGTGACTTTTGAGGCTCCATGAATCCTTCTGATTTCAACCTTCTCCTCTTCAGGTCTGGTTATGTTCTGGTCCGCTGGCACAGCTATGTCAATAAGTGTCCATTTCTGTGTGTCTTTATGCACTAGTGTAATATCTGGCCGATTATGTTTCAGCACTTTGTTTGTGCAGATAGTCATGTCCCAGGTAACCCTCACTTCTCCATTTTCTGCGGTTGGCACGGGTTGATGGTCATACCACTTGTCAGTACACTCTATCCTATACTTCCCGCACAAACTCCCAGTGTACCCGGAGCGCCACCTTGTCGTGGCGCTTTTATACTCTCTCTGGGAAGCTTCTTGCACCCACTGACAATGTGTCGTACTGTTTCAGTGGCATCTCAACACAATCTACACAGTGGTGTCTCTGAGGTCTTATCTATGCTGTACTTGATCGAGTTTGTTCTTAAAGCTTGTTCCTGAGCAGCAAGAATGAAACCTTCTGTCTCCTTTTTTTAAGAATCCATTCCTGAGCCATCTCTAAGACTCCTCTCCAGCTTCATCTGATATTTGTTGGACAAACGCACCATGTAGGGCTTTCTCCTTCCAGTTTTTAACTTTCTCGTCTTTCCTCCCTTTCCTCATAGCCCGGCAGACTCTGCTTTCTCCTTCAACGCAGCTTCAAGCATCCACTCTGTGCTTTCCCTTAGGTAGCCATGAAGAGATTTGCTCTCCCTTCTCATACACTCCTCGATGCCGATCAGTCCTCTTCCCTCTTCTTTTCTCGGCAGGTACAACCTCGCAACATTACTCCTGGTGTGCAGACATCCATTCATTGCCAAGATCTCCCTAGTTCTTCTATCCATGTTGGCTACCTCCTCCATTGTCCAGTCCACAATCCCCGCACTGTAGCGTACTACGCTTACAGCCCAGGTATTGATGACATGAATCAAATTTCTTCCATTGAGTTTTGATCTACACAACTTCTTGACTCTTCTGATATACTTTGATGTTATCTTGCGTTTCATCTTGGTGTTGGGAGTCTGGTCCAACTGTAAGATGCCAAGGTATTTGTAGCGTTCCTGCTCTATTTCCCCGATATGCTGGTCGTTGGGTAGTTCTAGTTCTAGTTCTATTCCGCTACTACCAACTTGTCTTCCCCTTCTCATTTCCAGGACAGCACACTTGTCTAGCCCAAACGACATCTTAATGTCTTGCGAGAAGCTCCTTACTACTTGAACAAGTAGAAAGTTTCTGTCACTTGGTTTAACCATTGCTCATCTTGTCTGTGACCCTTCTCTACATTCTATATCCCACTCCAAAATTTCGTACTGTCCTCAGCATCAGGGTAATGTCTTCTCCTCCAAATTCACCACTTAGCTCTCTATATAGACTTTTCTGGTCCGAGGTAAACAATTAATTTTGTCTATATTGAGCTAGTCGTTGTTCGAACCTCTTGACTTTTGCTCCTCTGACTAGAAGCCTCTGCTTTAGTTATTCCATTACCGTTACCAAACCTTTCCGTTTTATATGATACTTATTGTCCAAATCTCGAAATTGGCCTCTCTTCTTCAGCTCTCCGCGCTTTTCTCTTTCTAATATGTTAATAGGCCTACTTAGAACTTTTATGACACCTTCTTTCCTCCTTTTCTACCAAGGCTCAGTTATTTTCAGTTGGACAAATCTCTTCAATCCCAAGGTGTGCGCAACCCACACACCACCACCTCTCAGGAGTGTATTAGTTTCGGTAATGTAATTAGTGTTGGTATCCTTGATAGCATCTTTCACCTTGTTTGTACATTCGATCAGTCTTCTCCGATCGACCTTTTTGAAAGAAATACCATCAATGCTCTCATCCGTCGCTATGACTTCTTTTACTTCATTGATGATACTTCTGACATCAGGCGATGATTATTCTTCGTCAACCTGCGTATCTTGTTCATCACCCACCATACCCTCTCCTTCACGATCATCAACACCTTCAACTACATCTCCGCGCTTTTCTCTTTCTAATATGTTAATAGGCCTACTTAGAACTTTTATGACACCTTCTTTCCTCCTTTTCTACCAAGGCTCAGTTATTTTCAGTTGGACAAATCTCTTCAATCCCAAGGTGTGCGCAACCCACACACCACCAGCTCTCAGGAGTGTATTAGTTTCGGTATCTACAACGATCTTCTACAACGATGCCTTTCCTTTCTTTATTCTCAAACGTCTCTTCTCTATGATGTCCCCCCTCTTCATCTTCCTCGTCATTATCCTCACTCTCTGTTTCGACTCTTCGTCGTATCGCTTCTTGATCTACATCTGACAACTAGCCATTCTTCCTAATTACCCTTGCCTGGTCGCATATTCTCTGTTCGGTAGAATCAAACAGCCCTCGCTCTATCCATTCCATGTACATCCTTTGCCTATAGCCTCTAATAGGTACACCATTCTCATTGAATGCACTACTTCGATAGTGGCATTCCATGACTACAATATTCACTTGCTTACTCCATTTCATCCGAGCAGTAGCAGAATGACGACCGGGTCCCCGCTGCTGGACCGGAGAACATCTGCCGGATGGGACACCTTCATCAATAAATCCGTTCCCGTTAACGTCTTTGTGTACCAATTCGGTATTTGACATTTTCACTATATTACATGGGATTTGTTTTTTAGGTTCCCACTAACCAGTACTTTTTTCGTGGCATCATCACTAGGTGGATTGCCATCTAAGGCTTAGAGAGCTCCGTCCACTCTCATTAACCCTGAACGATGGTAGTAACCACCCTATTACAGGGTCCTCCATCAGAACAGGGTCTGGGTTTTATGATGATGATGTTGATAATAATAATAATAATAATAATAATAATAATAATAATAATAATAATAATAATAATTATTATTATTATTATTATTATTATTATTATTATTATTATTATTATTATTATTATCATCATCTTGTTTTCGCACATTGGATTTGCAATGGAACTTCAGTACTCCAGGAAGCTTGGTGACAACAAGTCTTCTCAAACTTCTAGGACCTTCCTAAGAATCCTTGCCGTGTTCAGAATAACACTTTTCTGAAGCTCGTCTATCTTGGTCTCTATACCAATATTCTCTAGTCTCCTCTTTAAATCCTTTGGAACTGTTCCAAATGTTCCGATTGCAATAGGAATTACCATTATTTTCAACAATTATTATTATTATTATTATTATTATTATTATTATTATTATTATTACTATTATGTTTTAAACGTTTTCCTCTTTTCACCTAAATTCCCTTCTGATGACGAGTTCTTTCCTTGAGCTTAAAGCAATCACTCTTCTGGATTACTTGATGGATTAAGTCCTCCTAATTATGTGAGCAGTTCCAAGGAGAACAATCTGCTGAAGTTCTGTTATTCTGATGTCGCCTGGGATCTTGCCGATGTAATGTTCAGCGCCCTTCTTGACAAGCCCAAGAGCTCCAATGATCACTGGAACACTTGTCGTTTTCATTCCCCATAGTTTCTCGATTTCTATTTCAAGATCAATATACTTCAAGAGCTTTTCTACTATCATCATTATTATTATCATTATAATTATAGGCAGTATGTCAACATCTGAAAGACAGCTATAAAATAAAGCGGGAACCCTTGACTAGCCCGGCGTATAAATTTACAATAACAAAGAAAATCAATTAAAACCTAAAAAAAAAATAAACTAAAATTTCATAAGTCTTAAAATGCATATGGTGTATGCTTGATGTAGCCACCTGGTTGATGCAAGGGGTGTTTGAGCATTTTAGGAGAACAGTCAATGAAAATTTTCAAAACAGTAGAGAGAGTCACAGGCCATTTTTGAAAATGACTTTGAATTAATGAAAATGGTATTATTCTACTCTAACCTAATGAACCAAAAACAGAATACAATGAGCATTTATAAATGCTGCGAGCTTCCGGTGTTTTCTGGAACTAAAGACGTGTTGATCCGAACACTCCTCTACACTTGCGGAGGATCGCCATGTACTTCAAAGAACGTCTTCGGTAAGAAATTAATCAACTCTTTCCTAAGGCGTATGAAGGCCCGTTCTGGTCAAAATGGTGGATATAGTTTTTACCTGTGCATGAATTAATTTTACACGTTGATAGAATTAATATTTTGCATTTCTAAAACATTTTGTTTAACCGCCAAATTAATATTACCATACTTATTAATTATATTTTTAGAAGACTTATATTTTGTGTGTTTGGAATTAATTTTGTGTGTGTTTGGAATTAATTTTGTGTGTGTTTGGAATTAATTTTGTGTGTGTTCGGAATTAATTTTGTGTGTTTCTCAAAATTCCTTTACCCATAACACCTTGCGGTAGTTCTCTACCATGTGCTTCCAAACAAAGATAGCGACGTCCGAACTAGTGAAAGAAATCGCACAAGCTGCAATAGACAGTATTAATCAGCTGACCTCGTTAATTGCGCACGGACCATCAACGACAAGATTTCCTAGTAACGAACGTCAACCAACAACATCGGAGACGACTAATAGCGCACTAACAGAATTGCAGAGGAGGTTTCCGACAGTTTCAAGAGGAAGATACAGAAGAACTTCTGATTCTAGTTCGCGGCCGTATCCAGTCGTTCCGAATGTAAGGCGTCCTGCTGGTCGACCGTTGGCATCAGAGATAGTTTCAAAGGATGTTATGATACTAGAAATGGGAAGAGAGAAAATACTGACGAAAGCAGAAAAGCTTGATTCAGAGAGAAGTGGACGAATTATATCAGGCGTTGACATTGATAGAAAGTGGGATGCTAAAAAACTTCAGCAAGAGTTAGAGAAATTATTGACAGGTGAAATGGAGGGCTTGTATTTCGAAATAGTAAAGAACTCTGGTGGTACTTTGCTAAGACCGAACATCCAGGCAGGAAAAGAGATTGATTCAAAGCTGCTGCTGAAATCGATTGCTCCATCTGGTTGGATCTATGTAAGACTCCTGGAGGAACTGCCATCCATGATTGATCCCAGTGATAAACAACTAGAAGTTCCTGTGTTTGAAGTCCCTGAATCTGACATGCTGTCAAGTGATGCTAGTGGTAGAGACGACTTGTTTTGTAATATCATGGATTTGACAAAAGATTCTGATGCGAGTGTCCCATTGTCTCGACATATGTCAGACACCAATGCTGATGCTAATACAAATGCAGGATCAGGGTTCAGTACAAGTAAGAGTCAGCCACCCTCGAGTTCATTTGATATCCAGTCAGTAATCAAAGGTGCTAAAGATCAGTGTTTGGCTGACCCTGTAGAAGTGCTTAAATTTCAACAAAAAGAGATTGTAACTGGTCGAGCCTTAGAAGTTACAAGTTGCGAAGAAAACAACGAGGGAGAAACAAATTACATTTCAATCTGTTGACAGGGCAAATATATTAGAAACAACAATTAGTGAACTAGATTACATTACCAATTATAGACCGACATTTCAGATGGACTTCATGGGAGAAGAATGTGTAGATCAGGGTGGGCCACGTAAGGAATGGATGAGACTAATGAATCAAGCTATTAAAGAAAAGTACTTTGACCATGGCTTGAGGCCATTATTAGCACAAGAATACTACTTTGTTGGAGTGATGATGGCAGTTGCCATGCTTCAAAATGGGCAATTGCCTGTATTTGTAGAGGAGAGCACTCTGCAGCAAATTGTTTCTTTGGGAGAGAAGAGCTTGGAATGCTGTCAGCTCTTCAGGAACTGCCAATGTTGGTTCATCTCCTGAGACCCCAAGCAAGGGGCAAGTTGAGTGTACAAATGTTACTTCACATTTTGAAGCCTAACTTTTCAGAGGAGGGTTCAAATACCCTGAAAAAGAAAAAAGAAGTTTATCAACTCTTTGTCAAGTATGTTCGAGAACTGGCAGCTTCTAGGAGGGTGTGTGGGCAGACTACGCTTGATTTGAGTCACATACGTCAGTTTCTAACTGGTAGTGCAGAGGAGCCTGTCCTTGGTTTCAGCCTTGCACCATCACTGGAGTTTATACTACCCACGGAAATCGTGAAAGTTGCAAGTCAGGAAGGACTCAATGATGAGCAGAAGAAAGGAGAGAGAGATAAGCAGCAGGAAGAACAAAGGGAAGAGCAGCACCCACCTGTGGAGGGCGGCTTCCTCCCTTTAGCTAATACCTGTACCAACTTGCTTGAGCTTCCAAGGCCAACTGAGGAAGTTCCTCTGCCTCCTATGGATAGATTATTTGCTCTCTATGACTTGGCATTCTCACAGTGTTACTTTGGCAAGAAGTAAATGGCCTGCAGTCTATGGCCGATGTTGCTATTTTTGACTTTGGTCTTAATGGGTTTTTTGAAAAGTGTAAGAAGGTACAATTTTGTGATGTCCATTTCCTAATTATTGTCTAGACTCTGTTGCATTTGAGAAAAGTGAACTTTGGTATGTAGCATGTTGCTCAGAAGGTTTTATTTCAATAATCTCATTGGTTAAGATGATAGATTATTGATTCAAGTTGACATTTTAATAAGATTTAACGTATCAGGTAATATAATTTTCTGCAGATGGATGCAAATCAAGACAAAAATTTAATTGGTGGGTCAGAAAATACATAAAGCTAAGGTTCCATCAATGTTTTTCTCTATTGCAGACTGTCAAAATTCCCCATTGTCATCAATATTTTGAACTTGACAATGTTGCCACACAATAAATTTAAGTCGAAGCAAGCTTAATTTAAGTTTTACGTTCTATACGTCCATATATATTGATGGGTTTATATATGCCCTGTTGTGTTTCTTGTTGCCAGTTTGAGCTGTTAGGTTTGATTGACCTCAGTGCAATAATTACTCAAGCTGAATGATGTTATTCATTTTGTGTTGCTGTTAATAAAAGTAAAGAACTAAATTAATGCAATAAATCTGTTCTGAGTTTTCTATGACCGATACTGTTATAATTTATGGATGAACGCAATGATCTATCAAAGTCAATTGAACAGAGTACCACTTTATTTTATTGAAATCTGTACCACGAAAACCTGTGACTAGGGATAATTAAACTTAATATTCCAATGATATATAGATCTATTGTCTATTGTATCTATGATTCATAGATCTATCTGTGAACGATGTTGATAGCAAAAAAATGAGAAAGATATAAACAAAGCGAGGCATTTTAATACAGGATACAACTTGATTTGAAACTCTTGTTTGTTGTCAATGAAATTAATGTTTGGCTAGTTTGCATACAAAAAACTGCAACGCCTTTGTCACGAACAGTCAGGCCTAACAATTCTTATATAACGTTTGGTCGCAAAGTTTTGGATTTGTTTGTATAGATAGTATTTGATTTCAACTTGATTTTCCGGTTTTTATATTATGATAAAATTACTTGTATATATTTTCATGACACGTGTAATTTTAGAGCGGATATGTTTTTTCGATAAATCAAAAAACGGATGCAAAAATTTACGACTGTAGTTACGAGTTCTTAACAGCCTTTGTGGCAGATCAAATGGTTAATCCATTCAACCACAGGTAACCTCCTTCCAACTGCTTTCCTTTAGCAACCCTATTAGGGATAAACCTTTCTATTGGGGGCAGGCTTGAAGGCAATTACCCCCCTCCCCCCTAAAAAAAAATTGTGAACAGCAAAACATCTTCAACGTCAAAATAATGTTTCAATTTTAATGATCAAGTAAAGAAGTAAATGGAGGAACTGGTGAATTTGTTGCCCAGAATATCTGCTACTATGGGTGAGAAAAAATTTTATTATAGTGGCACTGTTTGGCTCTTCCTTTTAGGCCTCAAGAGACTTCACTCGAGGTCAGAAGCATGTTAATGATATCAATACATTTCCATCATCTGACAAAGGATCTGGTAGTTGTGCAAGCTGTCCATCTGAAAGGCTGATTAATGGTGGTGAAATATCTACCTGGTAATCTTCATCTTCTACTGTTTGCACATCATTAGGATCTACTCCAAAGTGATCAATTTCAGTCTCACTTAACGTAGTATGTCCAGAATGTAAGTTCTCTAGCATACCCTTCTCCCACATTTGAAGTGGTGACAGGTTCCTTTCGGTTGACACTGGCCGATTATTCATTTGCCTGACAAGCTCCCTCAGAGAATTTTCTATTCTTGGAATGTAGACATAGTGTAGGCTGAAAAATGCAGATCATTAAGGACATCCAAGTTGCCTTCATCTTCCAACTGCAGAAAAATGCGGACATAGAAAACTAACACCCCTGAATAAACATCGCGATGTGTTCTCTCCACCCTGGAGTTATGGACAGACGATCCAGTGATAATGCTGCCTCTTCCTGGTCCGCGATGTTGTATCATATGAGCAGCAACAAGATAATTCTCCATACCATAGTCTGAACGCACTCGTGAGGGTAATCCCCATCTCTGCACTGCATTGTGAAATAAAGAAAGCACTGTTTCTGTTTTGTTATTGTCGCGACAAGCAGCATACAAAATTAACCTGGTCTTCCCATCAGTGCAGACATGTGTTATCAGTTTATACCTGATTAATTTGTGTCCTGTATCTATGTGCCATAGGCTATTGGGGGTTGGTACATAATACTTTCTACGATGAATGGTCATTCTCCAGCGTAAGGCAGTTCCAACAGGATCAACACGTCGTAAACATTCAGTGACTCTCCATCTCTGAACGTTCAAGCCTCTACTCCTTAGTGCACCTATAAATCGTCTTCTTCCAATGTTAGGAGTCAGAATTCCTGTTGTTGGACTGCCAGTTATACCTCTGTACATTTCATCCAATTCATCGTCTGATATTTCTGAGTAGGCAGAGTCACTCAAACCAAATTCTTTACGTCGCCGCTGAAGGGTTGAAATACTAACCTGGAGAATGCCAGCAATTGCTTCCCAAGAAAAATAAAGTGATCGTAAATGCTCCACTTGTTCTTTGGTTATTTCATAGGGTTTACGACCTCGTCCTGGCTGTGCAAGATTCAGCGGAGCAGAATAAGAAACCTCCAGTGCATCGTAAAAATCTGCATTGTCACGGTTTTCAATCTGACTTGACAATAAGGCGATTAACTGTGTTAATGAATGGTTCATATTCTGAACGGGGGCTTGAAGTGCAGATGAAGGGATACCAGTTACATTTGTAACACCGCCGGCTAAATCATTCATTAGAAAAGTGAATGTACCCGATGCATCCAGTAATCGATACCTTGTTTCAACTAGAATGTCTGTCTCCAACTCTTGTTCCCCAATATTAGCCAAAATATTGAGAACGCTTTTAAGATTCTGGAGAAACAGTGCGAACTCACGTTCATTTCTTTCTCGTAACACCACTCGACGTGACCTTTGTTGACGAGCCGCCATGTTATTAGCACATGGCAAAGAACACGGCCGCAAAGACGTATGGGACAAGAAACACAAAATTAATTCCGAACACACACAAAATTAATTCCAAACACACACAAAATTAATTCCAAACACACAAAATATAAGTCTTCTAAAAATATAATTAATAGGTATGGTAAAATTAATTTGGCGGTTAAACAAAATGTTTTAGAAATGCAAAATATTAATTCTATCAACGTGTAAAATTAATTCATGCACAGGTAAAAACTATATCCACCATTTTGACCAGAACGGGCCTTCATATAAGGGCAGTCAGATGTAGACTTGTACTCATACCTCTCATGATATTGTTGAACAGTTAGCCGCGGTCACTCGATATTTGTAGTTCCTAAGATCGGACGGAACACATACGTTTTTGTTTTACTCTCGTCTTTATTCTCCATCTAAAAACCCAACACAAGGCAGGCGACTTCCTGTTATCCTGTAGTGCCAGTGAGCGAAACCTTACCGAAGTAGGACCTATTTGTGACAGAAATGGAAGAAATTCGATCGCCGGCAGAGGTAATCCGGCAAAGCAATCGTATGTCAACATTTATAGTACCTGAAGGAGGCTGGTTTTAGCCAGCCGAAATATTGTAGTACATTACAATGAAATCTACATTGTATCGGCTATTGCTCAAAATATTTACTTTCTCGACTTGTAATTATATCGATCAGTTCTAGACAGTTGATCGAACGAATACACCGGCAGATTTATTGTCCACGGTATAAACTTGCTTATACTAAAAATGCCGTGCTCGTGGACCCTAAAAACTACGAAAGCAATCCGCGACAACGTCAAGAAATGGTTTTATAAAAGTGAATACAAATTCCGAAAGAAGAAGACCTCTATTCGAAAACCAATACCGGTATTTATTTTTCAAATTCAGGGTAAAAATATGTTTTTCCACTGTTTTACCTGTAAACCTTTTAAGCAAAAAACTGGGTTATTTCGGAAAGAACTGAGCGATCAAAACAAGAAGGGAAATTCAGTAACTGAAAAGAGTTTAACATGCGCGAATGTCCGCAAGATCTGACCAACGAGACTCCATTCACATTCAGATTGGTCTCCTAATAAGATACTGAGAATTTAAAAATGTTGTAAACTTTATTTCACAGAAGGGAAGGTGAATCAGTTCAGTTTAATCCGATTCTTGAGAAAGCTCGCGAAGGACAAGCGGGCTACATAGAAAAAGACCGGCTCAAAAGACTTGCTCAGTTCATGAGCACTTCGACAGAATTAAAAAAAACACTCACATTGCGCTCGCCTATATATTGATTTTATTTGCCAGTAAATTAGCTTGGCGTTAAGCCACATATTTTCATAGAATCAAGAGTAAGTTTCTGGTGTTTTTCTTGTCAATCAGAAGTTACTGATAATTTATTATTGGAATAACAAGATTTTCATTGTAAAAACAAGGTAGATTGCATCGAATCGAAATCAAACAAAGCCTCGCTTGCTGCCATAAATTGGTCAAACTACTAAGCACACAACTATAAAATAGTCCTTTACAATGCTGTTTAAGGTTGTTATCTATGCTAATGTTGCCATCACTTGCCATCGTGTGCGGTATTATATATGAAATCTGTCGCTTTAAGAATTCAACTTAGAGGCCTTGCTGCTGTCATTTCCTTGGGTCTTGGGGCGAAGCGGAGGTGGAAAAGGCATTGGCTGCACTAGGGTTCTTGCTTCTGGTTTCGGTGCTATTATTCCTTGAGGACAAGAAAATTTGTGAAAGAATATTATTATACTTAATTAAGAACTATGAACGAGTCCGTTTAACTGCCACTTTCCTAAGAAAACCATCAATGGTAATGGGGGGTCGCTTGCTCTGTCTCGTTCTTATCTGAGATTGGAATACCATGCGAAAAATTCAAACAAAAACTCCAAAACGCAAAATCCCTTTGGGCATTACATTTAATAGTGAAAAATAAGCACCCCGCATGGATTCGTTTGTTTACAAACGTTCCATTTCTCCATTGCGTGTGCCAAACACAGGAACAAAAATCCCTTCGTTTTCCGGGCACAGAAAATAGACTCTGGTTGATAATATAAAAACAATTAATTTATTACTTTTGGGATCCATTCATTCAAATGCATTTTCAAGCATGACCAGAGGCCCTATGAATTTTCATTTATTATAGCCTGCGCACCTGGCGGGATATTTTATCGCGGGATCATTTACACACGCGCGAGTAAGTCGATGGTTGTTCCCTTGTGTTTTGGTAGCGAGTAGGCCCCGAGTGGAATCTATTATGATGACTAGCAGTTTCACCTCTTTGCGGCCGTTCGGAAAACGGAAAGGGGAACGGAAAGGGGAACGGAAAAGGGAACGGAAAAGGTCCCAAAAGAGCAAATAAACCGAAGGGTCAGTGTATTCGAGAAAAAAAGAATATGTGGTTACCTATTAATGCTTATTATAATCTGCTCTAGAAAAATGAACAAAACTGGACGCAAATCTGCGTAAACTTGGGCTGTCCCGATGACCTGGATCGTCAAATGCAAAACAAAGAAAAAGAAATGCAGTAGAGATGAAGGCTGGCTTATTATTTAGGTTAGAGTGATGGCAATGATTCTCATTATGAAATAAATGTATATATTTGAAGTGCTGGCTAATCACGAAGGAGAAAAATGATCCTCGTTCTTATCTGGAGAATTTACCAACTGAGCTATGAAGACAGAAGCTACACTGTTAGGAGCAAGCCAATTTGTTGGGCTCATGTGTTCCCGTGAAAGGACTCAACTGAGTGAGTTGCCAACTGAGTGAGTTGCTACCTCGTAACGAAAGCAATTTCTCTTTGCTTCATAATAATGTA
>NC_090880.1:17050242-17057742 GCF_036669935.1 Montipora foliosa
CTGCATACAAAGAACTGTTAAATCAAACCCTACCCGACGCGGGTCTGTGTCAACGCTTATGATGACTACATGAAAGAGTTTCCGGTTCTGAAAACGCTCTTGGAAAAAACGTCGAACTCCAAGCCTAATGCACGCCATGATAGGTTCAGAAAAGTCGTACTTTTACAGAAATCTAATCTTCCGTAGTTTCCGCCATTGGAATAAAGTCTGATAAAGTTATCATTCTTTTGGGTCACTTGATCGAGAGTGTCTCCTTTCCATACATGACGTTTAAAGAGTAAAGATTGTATGAACGAAGAAATGTATGAATTAATATACTAGTTAATTTAAAGTCATACTATGCCATTATGATAAAAGAAATCAGTTCCTTTTTCTTGCAAATTTTGAAAGTATGTTTCCTTAACAGTGACTAGTAAAATTTGAGCTTTGATTTTTATCCAAAAGCTAACTAAAGGTGGATCCCTAGAGTATTTGCGAATACCCTTACTACAGGGCACGAGTTACAAAAGGAAACCTAGTTAATTTCTCTTAAAGTTTTCCCCGTAGAGATTTACCAGTATGGGTACCGATATAATCCAATGACAGGTAGATAAATTCCTGTTTTTGGCCTAAATTCCTTAATGTTCATACTTTCCCCTGGTGATTTTTCTTTTATTCTTTGCCACATTATGGAAATGTACGGTGGCCCACAAGGGACAAGGCTGCAAATTCAAAATAGTAGCTGCCAATTTACAAAACGAGTTGCTGCAAATTAAAAGAACGTTGCTGTAAAATAAAACATTAAAAGTATGCGCGCGCACTGACGGAAGGGCAGGTAAAATATACAGGTAAAAGGTCATTGTTTTAACAATACAGAAAGTATCCTCATTAAACATCCATTAAAGCTAACCTTAGGCCTAACTAGGCCTAATGTTAGCATTTGTAAACAGTTAGGATTGTTTCTGTATTGGTAAAATAATGACCTGTGCCATGTGACCTGTGTTTTGTAATTGTCCTTCCTTCAGTGTGCGCGCATACTTTTGATGCTTTAATTTGCAGCAACTATTTTAAACTTGCAACATCTTTATTTAATTTGCTGCAAATTTCATTTATTTGCAGCAACTCTTTAATTTGCAGGATGTCCCTTGCGGGCCACCGTAGAAATGATATTGCCTGACATTTTTAACTTGTAAAAAGTCAAGGTCGTTAGACAGTTTTGCCAATATCCTGTAAATTGTCATTTTTCTATATATATTCGATTAGCTCTGACAGATTTAACGAAAATAAAGTATTTGATAGGAACTGTATGTGGCTAGAACTGAGCCAATTAAAAAAAAAATTACCGAAGGGAACGCGAGAAAATTAGCAGTTAACTTTACAGATTTGGTTACGCTGACGTCAAAAAAAAAAATCAGAAAAACACGCGCGACTCAGACTTTACGCGCCATACTAGTGGTCAGCTTGCGCCCGGCCCTAAAACTCTAGGGAGCCTCCGTAATGCATTGAATGTATAAGTTTTGGATTTCACGGTCTGCCATTACTCACTTTCAAAACTGATTAAACCTCAGAGGGTTCGATCTGGGGAAAAGTGGCGTCATTTACTCCCTAGCTTACAATTTGAGCATGTGATTACAGCTTGTTATATATCAGTGCAAAACACGAGAAAATCTGAAAGCTTGAAACTCCTGTGCTGGATATTAACTCTCACCCGCGTTTACGCGCATTGCATTCTTAAAACAGTTTGGAAATTCTGATTGACATACGATTTCAAGATTAATAGACATAAGGAGATTTTATGATTCGGTTCACGATTGATACAACCTTGAATGGCCTTAAGTGCTCAGCCGATCACAATGCAGAGAATGCGGTATACTAATGAATGAGTTGCCGATCCCCAGGCCCCTTCGCCTTTCCCCTACATTTGCAATGACTTCTGGGATCGCCAGGGGGCAAACAAACCATTCGATTGCGTTGCAAGAGTTAAAATACGCGACTAGAAACATTCAATAAGAAGAATTTGTAGGATTTAAGCTTGAGTTAAAATTGGAAGATAAGAAAAGTTCAATAAGAGGTATATGTAGGATTTCAAGAAATATAAATCATTCGTGTTTAAGAAGTGGTCATAGGTGGTGGCAATAACTGTTCAGTGAGTGTATGGATGCGACGATGACCGTCGATATTCAGAGGGACAGATCAAACTAGTACTGTCTTGAGGTTTTACTTTTATTGAACCAACAAAAAAAAAGATTGGGAGAAACAGCTTCAAAGAACAAACTTCAAGGTCAACAAGAGTACTTAAGCTTACTGTAATCATTTTGTTTCCTCGCGCAATTCCGAGTTAAGTTGTTAACTTTCAATGGAGGATGATTTCACCTCAACAACTGATCTTAATTTTATTTTCATTTGTGTATTGCGTTTCATTAGCGTTAGATCGATTTGAAGAAGGGAATAGTTTCTGATCAGTTTTGAAAAAACTGTATGTGCCGACATTCGCTTTTCGGTAGTTTCAGAAGAAGATGGTTTCATTTTCGTTTGCATGGTTGTCACATTTTCAGAATAAGCCTTTACAGGTATGTTCTTGATCACAAATGGCTGATGGTTTGAAGTCAGATATAACCGCGGGTTGAATTCCACAAGAATTTCTTGAATCGACCCTATTGACGCTCGGAAGAGGTGGTTTTTGTTTTTTCAGGAAGAGTTTGCTGTATCACTACAGGAATGCAGCGGGTTGGTTTGAATCGGTTTTCTGTATACATTGAACATTATCCAGTGTTGACACTCTTTCCGAGTCTTTCTTTAACCGGCACCGAAGCATACGTTTTCATTTTGTTGCCCTCGTCTGGATAACTTGACCTTTCCCGTACAAAATAGGCTTTTCGCAAGTATCACAACGGTATCCGACAGCGAAATGATCAAAGCAAACTAAAGTGCTCTAGGTGACCTTGAAGTTTGCCCTTTGAAGCTGTTTCTCTCAAGCTGCCATCGAGTAGAGTGAATCCTCAAGATATTACAAGTTTGATCTGTCGTTCTGAATATCGACGGTCATTGTCGCATCCAAATACACTGGACACCCTTGACTACTTCTTAAACTCGAACGATTTGTATTTCCATAGTGGAGGTTCAGTTTGCCCCCTGGCGATCCCAGAAGTCTTTGCACGTGTAGGGGAAAACAAAGGGCTCCTGGGGACCGGCAACTTCGCTTACAGTTTTCAGAGTAGCTCTTTACACATCCGTTGTAACTGAGTGAATACACAAGAAGAATAAAATAGTTAAGCTCGGTCGACTTCATTGATTGCGTCTCGTTCGTTAGCCGGAGTGTTATCCCCAGTAAACGGGGCAGTGTTTACGATACCCAATGGACAAAATTAACAAGCTCTAAAAGGGAGGTGTGGTGTACAAAATATGAGAAGGCGTAGATCGGTGAGACTAGGGGCTATAACTAGGAGTTAGGGAGACAAATCAAAACAACAGCGCAGCCGGAAGAGGTCTCAGATAAAATTTTCACGAGATCAACTGGAAGAACATCAGTGAGCTAGTACCACAAATCTGCCATTACAGACCATGTGTGCCAGAACAACTAACTGTACTAAAATCTATTCTCTTTTTTGGCTATGTTACATGAACTAGTAATTTAATTATTGTACTTCAGTGCTAGCCTGACGAATTTCTTCAGCAAAGTGATGTATGAGTAAAATTTGAATAGTACACTCACTGCCTTAATTGAGGAGTTGTTCAGCAGTTTCCGTAAAGGAAATACGTACCTGCGGGGCTTCTTCCATAAATGCCTCTAAAACACCAAGAGCGCTCAAATCCTGTAGTTGGGCGATATACAGACGATACCGCTCTTTATCACCAGACGACTCACTTTTCCTACTCCGTATCAAGCGCACGGTCCTGAATATTTGGCAACATCTGAAACGAAAGAAGTATTACTTTTAGTACTGAGTATCTGAAAAAGGATAACACTTCCACGAACGAATCAGAACTCTTCACAAAAACATGCACCGACTTCAAGCCTGCACGGCAAAAAAGGTTACGTTACAAGGGCATTTGGATTTGTTAGAGGCTGGGATTTGTACTACAGGAATTCGAACAACTCGTTAATGCCACAGGATGAGCTGAAATGTAAACAACACTTTCTTTTAAAAGAGCGCCAGAAAAGCATGTGGGCCACCGTGCTTTTTTCTATGACACGAAAATCAAAATATTTGAAAATTAGTGTTAAAAATGCGGTTTTGGTACCTCTTAGGGTGGTCAGTCTCAAAAGGTCCACAGAGGGAGCTTTAACGGTACTTTTTAGGGTACTGGGGCCTGTTTCTCGAAAGTCCCGAAAATTTTCGGGCTCGAGAGGCCCTTTGTGAAACTGCCAACCGCTTGTTTTGGAAATCCGATCTTTTAACATGTTTTCAAGGCAACAAAAAGAAAAATGACTGTGAAGTTTGATGACTTAAATCCTCTCTATTCTTGAGACACAAAAGGAATTGTGATACCCGAAAATGACCCGTAAAGTTTCGGGACTTTCGAGAAACGGGCCCCTGAGCCGAAAATTTATGATAGGAGACATTTGATAATTAACTATTTTTTAATTTTGTCTAATTAAAATCCATAATCTGGTACCTCTTAGGGTTAAAAATAATTTCATGCCACGCCCACAAGACAGGATCTTGGTGGCTCTTACGGGTTCTTTTCAAACTTTCCGACGAGCACCCCCGTCCTTTTTATACTAGAGTCCCCCCCCCCCCCCCCCCCAACCCGGTTAGCAACCCATCCATGATACAACAAAAGCAATTGAAACATTCAGCAAAAGATAACTCGCCGCAGAATGAAGAAGGGATTCACCATAGGAGAAAGATATTATAAAGATCCGTTCGTGAATTTACTGGTAAAATTCTATTTAATATAGATCTTGATTTCAAACCCCCCCCCCCCCCTCCCTCCCTTAATGTTTCTGTGACTACGATATCTCATGTGACTTTTA
Source organism: Montipora foliosa (assembly GCF_036669935.1). NCBI lineage: Eukaryota > Metazoa > Cnidaria > Anthozoa > Scleractinia > Acroporidae > Montipora > Montipora foliosa. The sequence continues at coordinate 17,055,200 of NC_090880.1, forward strand.
GACTACCCACGGTCATAAGGTTACGTTACCTGAGTTGTTGTCGTTTAAAAATGCGTAGTTCAGCCATTTCGAGTTATCATGACCCGATGGCTTTGTAAACAAAAAGGCGATTTAAACTCTTAAGTTAAGCTAAAAATGTTCGGCCATCAATCAGTCGTCAATCGTTGCGATTCGTGGTGTGGCTTTATTTTCTGTACTGGCGATATTTGTTACCTTTTCATCTAGAATAAAAGTTGAACAAGCGATAACAAACCACATTCAAAGCAGCAGACGTCAGCGGATTGAAATAAGGTGTTTGTCAAATTTGAAAATCAAAAGAGTTCAGGTTGTTTTAGGTTTATTTATTCCGCATGCACTTGCCCGTTGACCGTGCTCATCGAGCAAGTCTTAAGGCTGTGGCCGAAAGTAAGCTTGAATAAACGAGTTTTCAAGGAATAACACGAGCAGCAGTCTGCTGTTTGTGGGGTACGCGGTTACTCTGTTCCAATACATGTATCTGAAAATCGTGTTTTCGCGATCAAAGGTGTCCAAATTCCACTACCCTACCTTAACAGGCCTCCACAAAGAAACAAGTGACATGCATAACACCATTTCTTGATCGCCAGTCCATTTTTTCTCATGATTTCCATCTTGAAACTTCTCTGATCCTCAAGATTCCAGCTTGCAGAGACTATTTCGATCGACACCAGCGAGACGAGCGCAAAAGCAATGGTAAGAGCAGCCCAGGCGATGTTACCGCGTTCATAGTGGGTAATGGCTACTTTCAAATCAAATCCTACGTCTACTAACACCAACGAAGTTGTTAAAAACGGGAACAGAAGGTCAAACCGAGTGCAGTTGCCTCGCTCGTACCAAATCCTTGTTTCTAGATCTTTTGGAGGTTCGCTTGGTCTTGTGTCTAGTATCCATTCTAATAATCGACGGCACTTTGGTCCACACGAGACACACCGGCAGGGACAAGCTCTCGACGAGGCCTCGTTCATTGCCGATCGACAACCAATAAACCTGTCGAGGATATCTATCACAGAGTATAAAATACGAGAGACAAGACTGAATACAAAGACTCCATCAACTTTGCTAATTGATCCCATCATAACGCTTCATTGTTTCGAACTCAGGGACATCAAGGTTACGTCCCAAATTGTTAAAATAGCATGGAAATGACTCACCTAAAAGTCTCACAAAATGTATCGTAAAGATCTGAAAGGAATATTCAACGTCCGTCAATCAAGGCATGAAAAGCTTCGAGTGCTTCATGACGTTTATGTCACGCCAGTACATTGTGCCACAAACAAATAGCTATTCACTCGTGTCGAAGAGGCCTTTGTGTGATTGGTCGATACGCCTGGACAAGCAAGTCATATCAATTTGTCGCAGCAACAGTGAACATTTTCTCGACCCTAATTTTGTATTCAATTGCACTCATTTTTTCCCCTGTAAGAAAAAAATAGAGAGGAGAGATCCGTTGTGGAGTGACGAATTCTAATCTTTTACTAAGAAGCTTTCAATTAATTAAGGAGCTCCTAACGGGTCAGATATCTGAGAGTCGATTTTGACGTGAGCGGCAAAACCGAAGCACCCGGAGAAAAACCCTTAAGTCAGGTTTAGATGACTGTCATAACTAAGCCCAATTTCAAAAGAAGGAATATGAATGTACCAATTGACCAATACCAGACAAACTCAAACCTGGGAATATCCTCATGATCATGAACTGAATTACGTGGTTACTTAATTGACATGTCGTTTCTCTTCAATAGCGCTATTAAAGAGAAACGACAAGCTTTAGGAAATCATATGCTCCCGGCATATTTTCATGATATATTTTGTGGTTGATGTGCTAACTATTTACGACGACAATGTGGAAACAAATTTGTTCGTAGAAGAAAGGATTCTTACGAGAGGGTGTGAATGGGGTTAACCGACTAGCGACAAAGGGCTAGAAAATATTACTGACTACCGACAAAACGAGGGAAAAATTACCGACTAGCGACAAAACAATTAACTGGGATTTACCGACAACCGACAAAGGTCGAAAATTTTAACCGACAACCGGCAAAGTAATAAAATTTTAACCGACAACCGACATGTGGAGCCCCCCCATTCAGACCCTCTTACGACCATGTCCTGGACGAAATCATTTTAAAACCCTTTCACCCCTAAACCGGCCATATTTGGTATTTTACTCTGTCTAACGCCAGACGAATTTACTCGTCAATGGGGAACACCCAGGAGTCAATGGGTTAATTCTAGCTTTTAATTTTGGCTATCAAAATTGGTACATTGATAATACAAGGCTCAAGCTTGACACTAAATTTCGATAAGAAGCCCCTTCACTGTTACGTGAGGGTCCTTTCCACCGGGGTTTTAACCGTCAAGCCAACGAGTGCTCTACACAGTCATTGCAATGTACTATAGCTACTTTTTGTAGTTGTCACCTAACAGCCTGTCTCGAGGTCAGAAATTGACTAACTTAGAGTCATTAATTTAAAATAGGGAAGTTGAAGTTTTAAACCTTTGTAAAAACCGTGGATGACATTAAGTTT
>NC_090880.1:17060242-17067742 GCF_036669935.1 Montipora foliosa
GTGTCGAAAATGAAAAGACAAATTTCGGTTTCGTCGACCATTCAACGTCTTCGCTCCGATGGCATATATTCTTGGTATATAAATCAGCAAAACGTACACGAAACTATAAAGCCTTTAAGTCAACCCTTTTATCAACATTCATTCAAGCATGAGCGTTCGATTGATCAAAGCTTCCAGGAAACAAGCTTTGCTTGTGATCCGCAATTCTTCTTCACCGATGCCTCCTATTATATTGCGCCGATCACGGCAGACAGGCCAGCACGTGTTGTTTAAAAGCCTTGTTGAACACACAATTGGGGGTAATGAAGAAACCCTCGAACCATATCCAAACACTTATGATATGCTAGACGGTGAGTTTAATTATCTAAAATGCTAGAGAAGCGGCTAAATGCAGTAATTGCATCGTCCTAGCTAACGATGACATAGTGAGAAGGATCCTGGACATTTCCTGATAGTTACATGACGTCAAATTCACATGTACTGCTCACATTTGAAATCACTGATCCACAGTTCATACGTTCATACACCCATTTTAAATGGCGCTAGTCTCCAGTATTTTAGTTTAGGCACCGGCCATGTTTAAGCGGCCGGCTCTCAATATATTGTGCTGTAACCCTTTATTTAAATACTTACTTGTAATTGCATTGATTAAGTGAAATGCTGCCGAGATGTAGCAAAAAGGATCACATGGTATGCGCAAAAACGCTGCCCTTCATACTGTGAACACAACGCAGACATCCAGAAACGCGGAAATCCGCCCATCTCAAATGAAAAAGATTAGAATGGCTCCCTCGTAACCTCGGCAGCAAGAAAATGTAAGCATGGTCTAAGTTGACTCGATAGTCGAGCGTTGTTAGTGATTTCTGTAAGCGATTCAGTTTCGATATCTTGAGTTATGATCATTAATCATAGTTTCTGTGTATTTCCATTTTCTTTTTGCAAAGGGTGCTTTGGATCAGGGCCGTGGAATGAAGTGAAAAGGGGCCCGATGACGTACCCAAGTCCACCGAAGGGTAACGACAGTGATATACAAATCATTTCCGAACCTTCCGGCGAGGACAATCAATGCGTGATTTCTTAGTTACGACGAGATCGGAATCAAGTATCTCCTCTTAGTCTCTACTGAACGAAAGATAGTATCTCTCAAGCCTGAGAGCCGATGAACTGAATGATGTATGTAATGTAGTTTAGAGCGATTTTAGAGATTGCATCGATGCGGCAATCCGAAAGAACCAGGAATGAGTTTTATCAGGGGCGCCTGGTTTTCTGCATGATTAGTAACAAAAGAATCAGTAATAGGTAAGCAGTATGCGAAAAACCAAAGAAATGGACATTTCCTTGAGAAACGACTGTAATTACTGTATAGTGTTCATAGGGCTTTGGCTGTGAGTTCAATCCTAAGCTTGTTTAGGAAAACTGTCGAAAATGAATTTACATTTGGCATAACTAAGTGGCAGTGACATGTAAATATTTTCCTATTGGTATTTAACGCATGTTTGCCCCATGGGCAATTAGTCTTATTTTTGTTGTTGGTGCATATATAAGTTAGGACTGTCGTAACGTATTCAATCACTTTCAAAATGTTACTGATTTTCACCAAGGCTGTTGATCTGTTGAAAAGATTCGTTTGCTATATTTGCTATTTTGCTGTTTGCGGGCAAGTGTATTCTTTCTTATTGTATAAGTGTAATTTTAAAAATAGTTTAATTTATCTTGTAATCACCAGCCCGGGAGGCTGAGCTGGGTTTTCGTATCACGCGACTGCACAATCTTTGAGTGAGTTGTATTACGGTAGTTTTGTACGTAATGATTTGGACGGCGGCATTAAACGCTCAGGCTCTCAATTCGAGCTGCACACCCATTCCTGTGAACGAGTCGTGATTACGGATAGGAATAGTACTGATCTTACTCTTTAGGCTCTCCTAAATAAACAGAAGATGATTTTTTTTTTCAGATATTGAATCCATTTTCCGCCTGACATTTTTTTCAGACAACAAGGCGGACACTTGAGGCTTAATTAATACACTCGTTGAGTCGTGGTTACTTTATACACCTTATCGAAATGACCGGTTTTGTAAAGAGAGCATTGAAAGATAGCATGGGTTGGGTGAAGTACCAGATCAATCTACCGCGAACCTCATGAATCATAGGTGGTCAGCTGCAACTGAGTGAATTTGAGGGGAAGAATTACCGTTTTAGAACTAATTTACTTTGGAAACTACCCCGCTTGACAGAGGTTTTCTTCATTTCCCTTTCTAGCAAGAAGGATAGGAGACCTCTGATCGGGTCTCCTCGATGTCCTCCCGAACGTTGCACGATAAATTTTGAGTTTCTGTAACTAGTTTAAATTTTAACGCCTGCCTAATGGTGAAAAAATGAAAGCGCATGACGTTGCATTGGCGTCACGACGCTCATGCGTGACAGTCCGCCCTGCAGACATTGAGGAGATCCGTGCATAGGCTTCCATTCCTTCTCGCTAAAGAGGGAAATCAATAAAATCTCTACCCAGCCGAAAAGATTAGGAACCTGAAAATAACAAGCAAGCGCTCATCGCCTAGATATTATCATGAGCTCAAAGAAAATAGAGGGACGTCTTCGTCACGACTGTTTTCCTGTAATAATTCATCTTACTTCAACGAATAAATCCGTCAAACAATGAAAATGGAACCATAAATAAAGTGGTTCATAATCGATTTCCTTGCAGGATATCTTTCCTTTAGGGTGCAGGGAAGTAGCCTTTCACCATTATAGCCCGGGTTTCATTCATAGTCACCAAGCTCACGGAGTATCGTTGTTGCGTTACATACATTTTACAAGGGCTGTATCGGGAATTTAGCGATCGTTATTTAGGGCCTCCTTGCCCTATTTATGGTATGTTCTTAGTATTTCTGGCAGTTTCAGCTCTAGGGAGTTTTAGCTCTACCGTTTCTCTCTCATATATATGTAAGATAAATACCGTATATAGAGAGAAAACAGCGAACCTACAACCCACTGGAATAGCGCTGAAATGGCCAAAGTACGCCACAAAAACATTGATAAGGTATGGACAAGACAAGGTAGGACATTTTTGTTCGATTCATGTTCTTTATGTCGACTGCTAAACACGTTTTCAAATTCCCATACAAACGCTTATAATTTTAACTGATCGTGATGCTCAAATTACATTGTTAGCTTGAGGTACCTGTGGTTTTCTCTTGTTACTCCTGTTTATAACCTGTATCATGCTCCTCGCAAGGAACGCGGGTTCCCAAAACGGCTGGCAATCGAGCCCACTGTAGTGTTTACCCCTCTCCTCAAAAATTGACTTGTTTTGATTTCTGTAGAGTGTGCTGAATAAAATTCATACTTAATAGACTTAAATGAAGTTCGTTATTATCTATTATTATTCATGTCACTTGGACTAAGAATCGAATCCCTGTTATAATACTATTGGATTCTCTCTTTTCGTGAACGGTGGAGTTGCATGACACATCAAAACAATGATGACAGTTCCATGCGGTGCAAAGGTCTGGCTTGTTTTCTCCTATATATTGATCGTGAGATTGTTTCTTTTGACATCCCTTTCTTGGGGTGTCAAATGGCATTGCCGAAACCGAAACGTTTCCGCTTCCGCCAATTCTGTGGAAAGATAACTTCTGATGGGAGATTTATTGATTTGCGCGAAGCTTGTTTCTAAAGGACTGGCGATATGTAACAATTGAAGTGGTCGAGGACAGGCAAATGGAGTTTGCAAAGGATGATCAAATATATTCAAGGTACATACATTTAATGTGCTGCTATGATTCGCATGATCAACGGGCTTGACGGGTGGTGATCGTCGAATGGTGATAGTCTGAAATTTCAGCCGTCTCCTCCCTCAAAACCCTAGGGTTAGGAAAGAAACTGCTGAAATTTCAGACGACGAATGGTGACTGAGCGCTGAAGTCGAACTATTCTGAATAACTATTTACTAGGTACTTCTAATTCAATACATATCTTGATCGGGGTTGGTTGCCCTCGCCTCCATTCATGTTTTCTGTCCAATGTTTACCACCCATCTTGATCTTATCCTGGCTCTGATTCCTCCAGTCTCAAAGCTGAAGAATTCCTTCTTGGTCTCATCTCTCCGACCTTCGCCGTGATGTTTCGAGTGAGGTGCGATATTGCAGAATATCATAATATCAATCTTTGCTATCATTTTTGATATATCAAAAACTCTCTCATACATTTCTTGCAGTTTTTAGTGATAATCTCTTGATATATCATTTTTGATAAGTGTCTATGATATTTTGATTTTCCCACTGAGAAACTAGCATTAGTAAGTGTTGAAGAGCTTGATATTTTGATATATCATGATAATATGAAAATAGCGATATAAATATCATAATATAATTTGATATATCATAATAATATCACAATATCATGATAATATCAAAATATCGATATCAGTATGATATGAATAAAGAACGAGGCAGCATACATTTGGGATTATTATGGTTTTGATTCTTAAATCTCAAAATATCATGATAATATCAAAATATCACCGTGAGATGGCATACTAAAGTGGATGTGATCAAGTGTTGAGGGCTTGATATTTTGATATATCGTGATAATCTCACAGTTGATCTGATATTTTGATATTCTGGAATCCCGCACCTTAGTGGATGTTTCCCGCCTTCAACATTCGGAATAACTATAAAACTGACCAATAACTATGACAAATAGCAATCCTATATTTTACGTGTGTACTTGACCTTTATCGTAACCTTTCAATTCTATTGCAAAAAACAATAGAATGTGGGGTTAACTTTTAACGGTGGTAAAACTTGTCTCGTACGTTTTCAAGCAGCCACAACAACCGTGTTCTATTGTAGGTAGCGGGGGCCTTATAATGCAAGTAACTGAAACGATCGATTCCTTTTACAGCAATATATAGCGCAGGTGAAGATTTGATGAATTTGAACTAAAATGGTCGCCTTATTAATCTTCCCTCCCTCTTACTGTACTTCTTTACTTTATATACAATGCAAATTAGCTCTTGCTTCCTCCTTCAAACGCTGATGACAACAATGGCTACTTTCAACAACCGAGTGACAAAAGAATAATAAAATATAATAGGTGCGGTTACACGGGGCACTTTTACCGTGGTAAATTGCCTTTTTACCACGGGAAACTGTATTTAGTAGTGTGACCGACGCTTCCCGAGGTAAATTTCCCGTGTTAAATATCCATGGATACGTCAAAAAGATCAGTGGAAGCGCCCATGACATTTAACGTGGGAAGTTGGAAGGGTGTTTTGATGCCCGAGGTACAAGAGCCAATCGCTATGCTGATGAAGTTGTGATTAAATTTCCCGCCAATGAATTGCGTGAGATTTCCTTTTACCTCGGTAATCTTCGTAACGTGTGACCCCTAGTTAACACGGTATACTAAAACCCAAGTGTGAGGCACCGTGGGATAATTTACCATGGGAAATGGCATTTACCATGGTGAGTGTAACCGCACCTAATTGGTCAGTTTGAAAAAAAGGTGTTAACCGGAAATTAAAACAAAAACATACAACAGCACGCATCAAAACGAATCAGACGGTGGTCGTAAAAAAACTCTTCCCGAATATTAGTGCGACAAGTCGCTGTTACACGTTGAAACTTTTAGCTGAAACTCATGAGCAACCGTACTGCGAAATAAGTTTCAACAGGAGTTGTAGGCGTGTGGCAACTGACGCAGCGTAGCGTAACGAGACCGAGCGAGACCAGTTTGACAAAGTGGCGTTACGCGGTGAAACTCCCGTTTTTATACTGGTTTTTATCACCACTGTATACGACACATGCAGCTCAAGCTCTATAGACTTTGTATGGGAAAATTAACTCTGACCTTATAAATGCTAAAGTAAGCTGTAAATGTAGAAATAAACTTCACTTACCTCGACGTACAGTTGTCCTCATCTTTTCTCAGTGCAGTCCCGTACAAAGTCTATAAATCGTATACCGAGCTTGGGCTGCCTATGCATACGATTACTGCGACCGTTGCAGAAGTTCTACTTTTCGTGAAACGCGTCTCGCGGCGAAAGTTCAAAAAAGGCTCAATGCCTCCTGAAACTTGTTTCGCACAAGTCTCAGCTAAAAGTTGCAATGTGTAACAGGGGCTTTTAATAGTCTCCGTTGCAGCCTCCTGTTACTCAAATTGTCACGAGAATTACGTGACATCCCGTTCCGTCATAAAATGTTTTTCTTGGAGGTGATGAAGACTTCTCCGAACGGTCAGACTTTCTGGTCATATCATTCCGTCTTCTTGTGGTTTTTCCTTTGTGAACGGTGACAAGTCTATTTGCGTGGGATGCCATAGACATACCACCTCTTAAAACCAGTCGAATTCCTTTATAATATTCTTTTTCGTACTCACAAATGTGCAAACCCCGAGGATATTGAATTAAGCTCCGATCGGGGAATCCAATTTTATTTCCTTCAGTATTTCCAAACTCCCTTACGGCGATTAGAGCCCCCACTTTTTTCCCTGTTGTTAGGCATTATGAACGCGCGCTATACCACTCAGCCACGAAGATCTGTTATTGCGGAGTGAGCAAAAATTTAGTTTGTAATCCTTGCCCCCCGTGATGATTGACACAGTAACCTCACATCTGAAAGAATTTGATATGGTGGACAGATGATTTTTCTTTGAGAACGGCAAGCTTTAGGTGAGGAAAATGTTCTTCGTTATTTCTAGATCTTGCTTCGTTCTTGCGTGTTCCACTGTGAACATTATTACATAGACGAATACTCCAATCGACCTGTTTCTTGCAAACTAGTTTGTTCAGTCGATCCAAAACATTTTGTGAATCAAACCAGTGTGTTCAATCGGCCATAAAGAGTCAACACCCGCTGTTTGGAAATTCCAATGCCATTCCTCCCAATATAGGAATCAAAAACGTGAAATGTAAAAAGCCGTTAATAACCAAATGCAAAAAGAAAAAGTCTTCCGTGGGGACAATACGAAGTGGTCTCCCATAAACGAGCTTTAGTGAAAATCGCTCGTGTCAATGACATCAGACCGGCAACAAAATGAACCACTGCTTCCATTACTGGAATAAATTTTGACAAAGACATAGGAAGGAGATAAGAAAATAGACTTCAACTGCCAAACAAAGTAAAAAATTAAGTCAAGTTAAAAAAAAAAAAAAAGCTATCGTAGTCATGGGGACTTCGCAGTGGTCAGCCATCCAAGTTTCTTAACCCCATCCGAACGGACCGCTTAACTTTAGTTGACACTAGCATGAAATTTGACAAAAAAGTCCATTCCTCTTAGTACAGGAATCAAAACATGAAAAGAGTAAATAAATACCAAAAATAAATCAAATACAAGAAGACTTATTACTCCTTTTTTGTTTTATACACGAACCAAAGCGTGGCCGATCTTCAGTCAGTATTACAAAGAAATCTCACCTTTTATTCGATTCTGACATTCCTCAAAAGACTTAAGTAAATGTAAATTCTGATAGTATTGCTGAGCTTATTGTTGAGGCCC
>NC_090880.1:17075242-17077742 GCF_036669935.1 Montipora foliosa
CCCATGAACTCCTGGTTTTGACCTTAATTACTATATCAAAGTCAGTTGAGTATTTATATTATGGTTAATAATATCATCATTTCATGTGGCTAGTTAAATTATTTTGATCTTAATTTTGAGGCTAACTCTTGTACTGGGATACAGTAAAAGAGCCGAATGAACATGCAAGTATATATTTCCACTTGAATAAATTATGTCCTGTGTCGCAGGTTGCCACTAGCACATAAAATACCTGCGCGTCTGAAAATGAAAAGTGACAAAAAACGATTACAACCTACTCATTTACAATATCTTTGCACGTTTGCCCTTTTATGTTCAATCTCTAGTTTCACAAACTTTGTAGTAGCTTTGGATCCGTGAGATCGCGACTCCTCGTTAATTTGGTTTAAAGTAACTCTTTATCTCTTGTTCACTTTTAGATGCTTTCAGACTTTCAGAACTGTGCTTATAATACGAGGAATCGAACAAAATGATCAGGAAAAGCCAGAAAACATTCAGCGGTATCGCCTGCATATTTCTCAGTCGTATCGGATGAGTATATTGAGTGTTGTAGAAGCGTTTACTGAAGAGGCGCCACAGGTAACCTTGTACTGGTAACCTTGGTAACCAAGGTAACCTTGTCCTTGTGTTAGTTACTAGTATGGTCTCAGTAGAAATACTGTTCCCAGGATCTCCCTTCTTCCCTTCCTTTGGAGCGAGAGAGTCTGGAAGAGAGAAAAGCAAGAAGAGAGACCCTGGAAACGGAGAGCAAAGGGGTAAAAACAACTAGTTCCTGCCCTTGAATTAACGATTATCCTAAATTGTTAATTTGCTTTGAATTTACTAATATCCTGAATTTAGAAGACTGAAAGCCTGATCTGAATTATGGGAAATGGACATGTTTGTTTGAAAAGACAACCGAAGTGCATGGACAGGACTCGAACCTGGGAATGTTTGACCACCACACCGCTAGCTGCTCAGGGACAATATTTTAAACACTGTTTGAATCATAATCCTGTGTTATCACTCGCCAACAAACAACATTAAACACTTCAAAAGGTCGGTTCCCAAACTTCACGACAAAGCTGAGCATTTTAAAATCAAAACTTAGGCCTAAATCATTAATCTAGCTTAGGCCTAATTACACCTCAGCAGCCATATTCTATGGTAGACTTAAATAAATGCCTTTTTTTTTAAGAAAGGCGGTGTCTTGATCTTGAGTGGTAAAGTGGAAAGAAGGGGTTTCTATAGAATAGAAACTCCGGTTCAAATCCAGTCCACGGATATGATTCGTTCTTTCCCTATTGTCTCTGCTACCAAAAGTCCTGGGACACAGTGTCCAAAACTCACGACCATAGTGAATTCCAAGCAAATTAACAATTCAGGATAATCACGAACTCATGGGCAAGAACGTGTTGGTTAAAACGGTATCGAGTACTCTGAGATTTCTTAAGACTCTAAATATTTCAAAAAAAAGCTACGTATCCCACTTTTCATAATCACGCTAAATACTCTTAACTTTTATCATGGCTAACGGTTATTTTTTTATCATTTTCATGCATAAAGGTTAACATTTTTCGACGTTTCACGGCTCACGGTTAATCCCATTGACACCCTTGATTTCTGCGCCAAGTCAATTTGACATGCGTTAGAATGTCCCCTTTTAGAGGTCTTCTTGACTTGTCTGCAATGCAGGCAGTAAAGTGAATGAACATCACCCAAGTGTCTCCTCTACGCTCCTAAAGAAAAAAAGTGGCAATTATTCTGTTCTAAAAATTGCTTGATCTTATTTTTCCCCACCTACAAAATGGAATGAACACAAGAAAGAAGCTTTCTCGTTGAATCCTGTTTAACCTCGCTTCTCTGGGAATTCGAATAAAACTGAGTTCAGGGTTCCTTTTCATTTTCAGTTGTTACAATAACCAGGGAAACAACAAAAGTCATCTTCACCCATTTTTTCAGCATCACATATCAACACTCGTCAACGCTAACAAAATTCGAGACAGCAATAATCGACATGGCCTGCCTCCCTCTCCTCCCTCCCCCTTCCTAATATGAACATTTGTACCCAGTACCCCGCTTGTTTAACTATTGCATCACTGATAAGTCTGTTTCTTCTTCACAGGTTGCGCTTCAGTCCTATATTCTTCTGCAAAAAGGCTCCTTTGACTGGAACTCATCTTCTGATGTCTTCGTGGGAATAAACACCATCAAGTCTCTGTTTCTTTTTTCCTACAGTCTGTTGAATTTCGCCATTCAAATTCGCCTTTCAAACAAAGACAGCGCCTTATTGAAGTTGTTTACTTTGGCCTCTCTCCTCCATTTTTTCTGGCGCTTGTTCATGTTAGTTGCAAGGTTACTAGCCCTTGTCCTTTTCGCAAACGAGTTTAAAGAACTAGTATTCATAGTTGTTGGAGTCCACGTCGTATTTTCATTTTTCCTAACAGGTTCTCAAACAGATAACTTCTTCACTCACGGATCTCGTAGAGACATATTATTTAGATGCGCTTTCAGTTGCATT
>NC_090880.1:17082742-17087742 GCF_036669935.1 Montipora foliosa
CCTAGGGCGTCATGAAGTTTTGACCAATGACACATGACACGTGACACGTTCTCCTCCAATCAGAAAACGTATTTGAGTTGGGAGATATAACAATTGTGTTTAGTATAAACACACAGGTGGTTATACAAAATCGCGCGCTCTCATTGGCTCGCTATCTCGGATTATCAGCCGATAATCACCTCGACGGACAAAATGGTCGAGTAGTCGTTTTGCCACTGTAAGTGTAGATGATTTCGCGTTGAAATGTTTTTTTTTTCTCTTTTTTGAAATAATCACCTGTGTTTTATACTAAAACAATTATTCGCCTCAGGCTCAGTGATTATCGGTGAATATTCACCTCGACTTCGTCTCGGTGAATATTCACCGATAATCACTTCGCCTTCGGCGAATAATTGTTAATTATTTGGCTACCATGCTCAAGCACCTTTACTTAATACGATGGAAACATCATCGGCAACTATAAACGTTTTTAACTTAATTAAGTCACCGCGTCAAGAGGAAAATAAGGGGTGTCATGATTACCAATTTCCCCGGATAGAATTTTTAAAAAAATTCGTTTATGAACAGATGCCTTTTAAAATTTAAATAAATTGTCTATGTTGCGTTTATCTTTCTTTAAATTTAGCTTTGGCTACATTTTCGAATTCGTCGGTAATTACATGATCTGCCTCACGTCTTTTCGGTCAAAGTTTCAAGGATACCCAGAGTTCCACACAGTTCGTGTCCAGGCCCACTGTAAACTTTCTTGATCTGTCGTGCATCGTGGCACGGGACTTTAGTTAAATTCTTTTATTCCCACATATAAACGAAGCAGTGGTGTACTTTATCTCCAGCACGATGGTGAGTTCACGATTTAGAGTACATGATAATCTTTTACGAGTTAAAGGGAAACAAATGACTTTCTGCTGTCTCATGCAGAGCATTGCATTGTTGAGAATATTAATTAGGTTAGCTTGATTTTTAGCGATCGCTCGTTCGAACTGCATGATGTATGTACACGCCTCACCTACTTGCACTTAATTGGTTTTCTAAAAACATTGACGTAAAATAGCTTCCTGGAAAAGGCGTTTTCTTTCCTCTTGATAAAGCTGTCCTTGCAAATTCTTTCATGCAGTTCAAGATTATATAACGGCTTCAGTTGGCCAATCCGTCCTGCTGTGGGAGTAGTGACAATTCTCTGAGGGATCTCGAGCCTTTAAATTCAGAAGACAATTGCGTTATTTTGTTGGAAGCTAACGTTACCAATAATAGAACAGCCGAAGGTGGCATTCTGTGTGTTTTTATGTATGTGTAAATATCACAGTTTAAATATTTCTGGTTTTTTTGGACGTATACAATTTTATCCCCACCCCCACTCCCAGAGGGAGAGACTGTTTGAGCGGCAAACGCTAAAGCGGGGGTTGGGGCGATGTTATTTTTCATCTTGATGGCTTTCTTTTTAAGGGCTGAGATATGTTTAGTGGCTAATGTGGCCTGCAGTCAAGTGAAAACTGACCCTGAATAGATCAACCAGGGAAATGGCTTTAGCCAAAATAGCACAACATTTTGCTCTTTTCCATCCTTATTCTATGATTGCACCTGATGATATCATGTCGGCCATGTTGGAGGAAAGAGCAATAGCAAAAAGTCTTTTTCGAATTTGACTTTATTATTATGCAAAACATGAGCTGCATTTTGCCATTGTTTTGGCACCAACAGGGCCGTCTCAATATCACGTTAGTGCAATCAAAGAATTGCAGATGGTCACAATGTAATAAACACCAACTATTGGTGTGGATGTTATGATGAGTAGCACAATCATGATGTACATTTGGGAAACCAGTATCTTGAACGAACACTTCAGGCCATATCTCCGCTGGTAAAAAGTGCTAGCCACTCACATTTCGCAGATATGCTTCTTACATATTAAGTAACATTTACTGTGTAGATTAGCGAAATCGGTCGCTTAAGTTTAGAATAAACGGATTCGGTTGTCCACTTTGGGGACAAAAAATGGCGCGTCACGCGTAACACGCAAACTAGTAAGACGAGCAAAACAAGGTTCTTCAGACGGCTTGTACTTTATTCCTCACAACGAAATCGACAACATATTTCACATAAACAATGTTGCAACCAGTAAATAAAAAAAATGTGGTTAATTTCTCACCAATGACGGAGAAAAGAGGCCGAAAAGCACAACAGTCTTGAGCGTCACGCTCCTAAAATCTTCAGTGCTGTTTTGCAATTTGCGTCTGTAACCCACGGATGTTTTGTGGTTAGGCAGAATAAAATATGGTTCGAGAATGCTCATTTGTGGTAGTTGCTTTGGAGAAAGTTTTACCGAAAACTTCTCAGCACACGAGAAGCCAGAGCATTTTTTCTCAGTCTGAAACACTTTGTCCGCCATTACAATTTGCCTTAGAGCCAAAGCACAGCTTCGCAAAATATCCTCTGTATCTTGCTTGTCCGAGCTCACAATACAAAACCCAAAGAAAAACAGAATGCTCATCTCATGTACAAATTACATGCCAAAGCTCAGAAAGAAACAATTCAAATTGTGAAAGAACGAGACCTCTTTGTGAGTCTGAAACACTTCTTGACATTCAGAGGTTGACAAAGCGAATTTAGAGCGTGAAAGAACCAAAAGTTTCTCCTTGCAGATCCGCCATTACGTTTCGAAACGTTCCCTCAGAGCAAGCTTTGCTACCAGGCCTTGACTTGTTTTTATCCAGTTAAACCAGTTTTTTCTGGACTTCAGCACATTTTGCCCTGTTTTTTGCAATCCATGTGGATCATTTCGCCGGAATTTCTCAATTGCGAATCAAGCGAAGCATATAATCAACCCTGAAATTAACATTTCTGTAATGTCAAAGTTAAAAATGAGAATATTTCGGGTTATTTAACAAAATTTTTTAGGGTAATCTAGGCAAAATGAGGAAATTACCATGCCTGCAAGGGGTCATGGGTAAATTTAAAATTGCTTATTTTTGATCCATCAGTACAAAAAATTTCATTTTACATTAAGATATCAGCTTAAGAGGCCATTTGATTTTGTCAGGTTCCTTTTCATCCAATTTTATGGCAGCATGAAAAATTTTGTAAAATTTCACTATGTTACACAAATGTACATCATGATTGTGCCACTCATCTATGCGTACCATGCTTGTGTAATAGCTGCTGGTTTAAGTCTTTTGGGAATTCAATTGTATTTTCATGCCAAAATTACAGAAGCACTTTAATTTCCATTGTGTTAAGATTCCAGAAACTCTCTGCTAGAGATCTATTGCACCATTCAAGGAGAAACTCTTTTGCCCGTCGGTAGCTCTTAATTTTCATGCTAAACATGGAAAAATGTTTTTTTGGTAACTTAATAGTCTTGTGTTGACTATTTCTTTGTAGGCTGAACCGTTACGTGTTTGTATCACAGGAGCAGCTGGCCAGATTGCTTACTCACTTTTTTACCCTATTTGTAAAGGAGATGTGTTTGGACCGAATCAGGTATTGAATGAAGTTTTAATATAATTTGATATGCATCTATATGTAATAATATTGTGCTAACAGATGTATGACTGATTTAGGAAGGATTTGCTTATTATTTAACTTTTAGGAAATTTATTATTCACCAAAGTGAATGGAATTGTAGTGGTAAATGTTCACAGCGGCATGAATATCTACCACTTTCCACTTCCTGTAATTTCTGGCTGATACCTGTGTGTGATCTACATTGTCTAAGTTTCAAGTTGAATTCTGCCGCAGATTATCTGTCAAGGTGCTACAGTGTGTAACAACTCTTCGTGATTTCTTTGTGACTTTTTGGAATTTCAATTAAGACCTGTCCCTGCATCATTTGATTTTTCATTGGCTGTTTGATGCAAAAAAAAAAAAACACTTTTGACTTCAGAAGTTCTAAGAACTTTTTTATCAATTATTTAAAGCTACTTTCTCATTTTTAAGCCTTGAATTTAATTTAACAGTTTGACAATAACCAGAGTATCAGCCATCAAAACTGACAAATGTGTGGCAAGTAATTAAGCTGTAATTAATATAAATACATGTAAGTCCATACATCCTTTGAAACAATTAACATACTGTAATGATTAGCCAGTATATTGGTGCACATATTCAGTGGGATTTAATAATTATTTAGGGTTGATTCCTCTGAGGATTGCAACTTAGAAGGAAAGGATCTTATACTAATAGGAAAAATTTGTAAACAGATATTCCATGTCTTAATATTATGTCAAGTTTATTTTAAAACAGGAGTGTGCACCTCTGCTGTAAGTTTGATAAATGAATGTTTCTGTCTATTTCTAATAGCCACTGGTATTGACGTTATTGGACATTGAGCCAATGATGAATGCATTGGATGGCGTAGTGATGGAGCTGCAGGACAGTGCATTCCCATTGTTATCTGGTTGGTATAATTGGCAGAAAATAATGTAACCTCAAAGGTCCAGTGACAAAGGCAGTTAAAGCTTTTGTTCAAAATTCATCCAAGTATGACGGGCTATCTAAGGTGACAAACAGCAGTTGTATGTATCAAGATTGTGAATGCACTCATGACAGATTTGTCCACAGCCAAAAAAGTGATTTAGGATCTTATCAAACAGAAAGATTGACAAACAATAGAATATCTGATGGTCAAATAGCTTCTTGGGGATTTCATTCTCCAGATTTTCACTATGGACGTCAGCTTTTAATATTGTGTCCAATGTTGATTGAGAAATGAGTAATTTTGCATGAGACTCAGTGCTCCTCTTATTGCCACTGATATTTCAGGAAAAAAAAGATTGGGGAAATAGCACAGCATTTGCTATAGCAATTATTTGCACATGTATCATTGCATTTCAAAGTATGCTATTTTTTGAGAAAGGTGCAGATATTGTCATTAGAAGATAGAACTCATCTATAGCTATCTTCTATTTTAGAATTTTTTTTGAAAAAGACTGAGGGCATGTCTCTAAAGTCTAGAAATCTATAGCTGAAAGGTTCAAGAACCTCTAAAATCAGTACGCAATTTG
>NC_090880.1:17100242-17102742 GCF_036669935.1 Montipora foliosa
CCGCAGAATTAATATGCAGCACGGGAGTTTTGGGTTTTCAGACTTTTAAAGGAGAACTGAAGGCCAAAATTATCAATTTCTCCAACGTTTTTTTTTTTTTTGGAAAGCCTAACTTAAGTGAAGTTAAGTTTGAGGAGTTATTTCTTCCCGTTCCCGTTTTTTTGCGAGAAAATTACGTTCGAAGTTGGGCTTTTCCCGCTTTTTCGGAATTTTCAGTGCAGGCTCAAGAACTAAATCAGCAGCCTGCTGGGACGTGTGATATGGGGAACAGAGATTTCGTAATCAAGAGAAACAAGGTAAACACATTGTTGCTACTGTAGATGTTTTCTTCGTTGTTTTGCTGTTTCTTCGCGGAGTCCGACTCGATATTCACGACAAACATCAGAGCTCTCGCATACCTTCCATATATCATACGTCATAAGCTGCAAAAGTGACCGCTGACTCTTCCATTCTGAGCTGCAGCGTGCTGATGGCCCAAAATCAGAATCAAAGCATTTTCCTAGGAGGAAAATCGACGGATATGCCAGAAAAAAAAGTTGAAAACTTTATTGTTTATGGTCTAAAGTGTAAATGAAAAGTGCTTATTTTTTGCCTTTAGTTCCCCTTTAAACCAGCGTTTTGCATTTGCAATTCGCTGGATTCACTCGCTGAAATTTTAAGCTAGTGAGCCTTTTGACGTCACTTTTCCCTGGACCCAACCCGCTGAGGTCCAATCGGTCAGTTTTGAACGTGAGTAATGACTGACCGTGAAATCCAAAATTTACCCTCAAAGTAAACGGCATTTGGATAAAAATCAAAGCTCAAAATTTTGCCAATCAGGCATCGTTAAGCAAGCACACTTATCGAAATCTGAAGAAAAAAGGGAAGAGATTTTTTTTTATCTCAGGGGCACTTAAAAACTAGGCCTTAATCCGAACAAACAGACCGGAAAAATGACAGTGTGAAAAGATAATTACGAAAGACTTGCTACAATTGTAGCCTCCCATGCAGACACTCTTGGAGTTTCGTCACGCGTCCCTCCCCCAAGAGCGTCTGCTGAAACGAGCCGGAATTTACGTAGACCAATCACATCGGACTTCCACATTCTGGAAGTGCACTTTAGACCCTGAGAAAACTGAAAGAACATATGCTTCGTGTGTTGGGCATTTCAAATCGCTGACTTAAAATCTTATCAAAGAGAAACTGGAGCGTATAAATTTCATGCTTTGGTCTAGATGTTTGCGGCTCTTCACAGAATGAGTACGGTAGAATTCGTATGGTTTTAACATTTTGCTCCCATGCGAGTCAAAGCTATTTGGGGCGTTAACGTTAGTTAGAATAACCCCATTTCTAGTAGTCCTTCGGTTGAACTGATTTAAAGTTTGCTTTATTTTTCAAATCGAAGAAACTCCGATCGGTTCGCAACACAAAAACAATAAATCAATTTTAAGAGACGATCATCGCATAAAGCAGCCTGAAAAGTTAAATTCGCCGTACAATTGCAGCGCGAATCGATCTTGTTGATTTGAATCACCGTAAGTGATCAAACTACATACAAATCCTATCCGCTAAACGAAAGCCGCATACAGTAATGACTGCGGGCTTGTCACGAACAGTATAAATTTAGACAAGTGATCGGAAAGCGATTTCGGTCAAACTTTGAATCGTCCATAAATCTCTAAAATTTGGATGAGAATGCTTTATTTCCAGCAGTTGATGTAGAAACATCATTCTCTCCCCAGTCGTCAAATTAAAAGAAATTATTAACCAGTAAGCGCATGTAATTCAACTTTCGAGGAACCATTTAAATTTCCAAGCGTTTTACGTTCGATTTCGTACAATGTGGACCGTAGGATACCGGTGACGGAAACGCGATACATTGGAAGTGAAATTAAGTGTTACTTATTTAGCTCATCGTCCGGTTTTGCACCAAGACATGGAGACACAACCTCGTTCCCAGGGTCTCGCCCCAGGCGTTAAGATGAGTGACCCTGGGAACGAGGTTGATGGAAACCTTGCGTCGAGAAAAACAGCATCAGCAACAGGATAATAGACAAAATAATAAAAAAATTCAAAGTGAAAAACAGAACTCTCTGTAGAAATTGGTGAGAATTTTCCGAATTTGTTTTGCGTTCTTTCTCGATCCTGCTGCTGTGATTTCAGCAGACGCTCGTGGGGGAGGAATGAGTGACGAATCCCAAAGGGTAAAGACTTGTTTCCATATCTCAAAGTGCCCTTGGACGTGAGGGGCCTGGGGTGGCGGTAGGGGGTGAAGGGTACAATAGCTGAAACAACCCAAACCCTTACAAAAATGCTAACCTTAGGCCTAAACAATGTGCTTTAGATAATGTTTAGGCCTAAGGTTAGCATTTTTGTATGGGTTGGGGTTGTTTCAGTTTTGTTGTTCCAGGCCCCTCACGTCCAAGGGCACGTTGAGATATGGAAACAAGTCTTTACCATCCCAAAGAGAGTCTGCGCGTGACAGGATAGACTGTTGCCAAAAAAACAAAGAAAACAAAAA
>NC_090880.1:17107742-17119946 GCF_036669935.1 Montipora foliosa
GAATCTTGGCAACCTGCGCACAGAAATAACTTAATACGATTTGCTACTTGCGCAAATCCCATAATACACCTCTCTTACCCCCCAAAAATTTGCATACAGCTGTAGGAGTTTTTTTTCGATTTCTCTTGGGACATCTTTATGTCCCAGGAGAAATTGCAAACAATGCTATGAAAAGTATTTTGGTCTCGTGCCCATGGTCGCGAAGCCAATGATAACGAATCAGGTGTCTTCCTTAATTAAAATAGCCGCGCATTATAACTAGATTAAATTGAAAAAAAAATTATCATTTTATGGTGGATGATGTGTCATCTCTCCTCATCCTCTCTTGAGAAAAAACATCCGTCTTAGCCGGATAATAATATTCGTCTTAGACGAGTTATTCGTTTCCACTACAATTAATACATTCGGCAACTCTCAAAAATTGAATGAAGTCAGTAAGAGAGCGTCAGTGAACTACTGAATGGACTGACCGGTTAAAAGGAAAATCAGCTTTTGTTCAAGTACTCCAAAAAAAACATTTCCTCACAGAGACCCAGGGTACTACGTGGTGTAAGCCTAAACAAAACGTCCTGGGCGATTTTTAATAAAACGATGCAAAGAGCATTTCGCCTGCACTGCACAAAACATCCCAGGTAGTCATCTTTATAATGAAACCCCGAAACTCTGCATACTCTGTTACTCCGTTACCTCTGTTCCGTTTCATCACCCGTTACCTCTGTGCCCTGTTGCCTTGCTAACCCTACCTATAGTAACCCTATTTCATCTCAAAACCCGTTTCCTCTGTGCCTCTGTGACTTCTGAAACCCGGCCCATTACCGCTGTTACCCCGTTAACTCTGCAATTCCGTAGTTTTGCTACCTCTATAGTCTGTAACTTCTCTAGGCACTTTACGCTCGGGACGTTTCTTGCAGGCATCGTATAATTAGAAATCGCTACTAGCCGAGATCCGATCCCGGTGTTGCACCCTAGCAAAAACTGGCCAGCCCAGTGATCGTACAGTACAGGCCGCGGGTATGTCAGCATTACACGCGTGGTTCCCGCGCGAAAAGACGCCATATTGCACGCATTTTACACTCAATTTACACGCGCAAAACATGCGGGTAAAAAAAATACACGAAAGTGTGTATCAGGCTTCCTTATTGAAACGGAATGATCCTTGAAAATTTGAAAGATGAACTCAGGATGGGCAAAAACTAACCTGAATTATTCGACCTTTCTTGTTAAAGTGATATGTTTTACAGAGCTTCCTGTGCTGTGCTGGAGGCTTAGTTGGTTCTTCACTAAAATGTTCTGCTGTGAGATTAAATCTACAAAAAGAAAAACAAAATTAAAACTGAAGAATTTTCTAAGCAGAGTTAATTGCTTCATGGCAGGAGAAACCATTTCATGAACTTACAAACATTGTCTTATTTGTACCCACAACAACTGAAACGAACATGTACAGTCATGTACATCGATGAATGGGAAAATGAAACATTTTTTGAAAATAAGTAAAATAATATGGCTCTTTTCATCATAACCATAGGCTGTAGAGAAAGTACATGTAAAATGGCATAAAATATTGAGAGCGTGAGGTGTTACCTGAAAAACAGACTAATGCGACCAGTCTTATTAAGATGAAATGTTGCTCTGTGTTTTTCATAGCTGTCTAATGGGCGAGCCAGCATCTGATTGTCTTTGAAATCTGTTGGAGTCAGGTTTATTCTGAAAATTAACACCAAGGAAAATGTTTCTTTTGTGAAGTTCACAACTTAAATATTGACACTTGATCTCGTTTATGAGCTCACATATCGTTTAACCTACATGTAATATGGAGACCATTTGCGTAAAGTATTGCCAAGCATTCATAATTTAATGAAAATTTAATACAAAATTTATTCCATTCATGCTTGTGGATAAGAGACTGGTAATATGGCCATCTTGGTACTATTATATGCACCTCGTTGGCTATTTACCATCTCATCCCCAATGCACACTCATGGAATAATATTATTGTTAAAACGAAATTGTAAGGCTCAGGCTTTCAGACAGCCATGGTTCTTTGTAGTTCTTATTCTAACCATGACCCACTGTCACTGTGAAGAATTCAGCTCAGTCTTTTTTGTTGGTAGAGCTTCAGGCTTTGTGGGGCTCAGGTCCTAGGTTCAAAAACAAGGCCAGAATAACACTTAAAACAGAGTTAGAATTACATGTACATAGACGATATAGTAATGAGGCCTGGCTTGTTTTTCTTGTACAGTGTATGCCAAAATTAAATTGTCCCCTCATAACCAAGCAATGATGGAGAATGAATTTGATATCGGGTTGATGTCGCAGACTGCTTTGCATTGTATAGTTCTTTGAAAACGGCAATGCAAAGTAAGTTGTGATTTCAAACCGGTATCAAGGCCATTCCCTTTCATGGCTTGGTCATCGATCAAAGTAAGACACTTTTTCCTGTCTTTCAAAGGGAATAAAAAAGTGAATTCTCAATCAAAAGGTTCTAAAAAGTACAGAATATAATTTTGAGAACAATAATTGAGGTGAGAGGTATTTAAATAAACCAACCTCTGGCATTTATGCAATCTCTTCTTTCTTTTCTTTTTTAATATTACTCATCTATATAAATCTTTTGTTTTTGTGCATGTCATGGTAACATACCTTTTTGTTATTTCCAGATTCTTCTTTTTGCATGCACCAATCACAAGCTGGCAAAAATTGTCAAGAACTGTAACATTTAGCCCTTCAAGCTTGATCAGCAAGCTATAGCATGCTAATCGTGTATTCAGGGATGGTCTAACCTTCAAAAGAAATTACAAATTAAATAACCTTTTAACAAACAACTCTTTATTATTTATAATAATAATAATTTATATGCACATAACCAAATGTTTACTTACAAACACACTGAATCATAAAAATATTATGTGTATTTTTTGGTTGAGAATTACAGGTAAGTTGCAATTGAGTCCACAAGGTCCTCAAAGCTCAAACAATGACTATTATTATTATTATTATTATTATTATTATTATTATTATAAAGCCTCACCATCCTGTTCTTACTATTATCATTATTATTAGAAGGCCTCACCATCCTGTTCTTCCTCGGTATAAAGGCATTAGGTACCTACCGGAATATGTCGCGCTTCAATTTTCTTATTTAATTTTTTTTTAATCAGTTCAATTTTGATTTTCCTTTGTTTTGAGATTATGATAATGAATATCAGACGAAGAATTAAAAATGGAACAGAAAAATAATTATTTATAAACCAAAGAAAAGTAATCATGTTAACTGCAACATATGTACACCTTATACATACAGAAAGAAGTACTGAAACTAAATATTAAATAGAGTGGTTTTGAATAGACCTATTCTAAAAACAACTTATGAGTCAGATAAAGACTGAAAAAGGAGTTTAAGCAAGAAATTCTCATTTGAAGATCATTAGTTGTTTTATGAAGAAAAGTTGAAAAAAGTTCTTCCATGCAACTCTCTTATTGGTCTTCACTTGAACATGGAGAACCAACAGTGACTCGATGTGACAGTCTAAACATGTCAGTCGTCTAAACATTCAGTCTAAACATTCGCAGTCGTCCAGTCCTCCCTGATGACTAAAAATCTGTCTGAATGAGTATCTAAAGGTCGTCTGTTGGACGAGTGAAGTTTTAATAAATGTCTTTTGACGAGTGCCATCAAATGTTATAATTAATACAGAATGTACTTTGCATTCTGATCGCTTTTCAATACTTCGATGGAAACTTCCAGAAAATAAGGAATTAACACCCAGCTTTCCTCAGCATTGAAACAACATATTCGACCCTGCTGTATTTTCCATGAAATGATTACAGGCTCAATTTTCATGTATCTAACCGCTGGCATGGTTGTTAGCAAGTCGTTCGAACAAGTTGTTTTAATTAGCAAACAGCAAAGGGTGACCCGTGGTCTTAGCTGATAATGTGGCGTTGTTACAAGGTGTTTCACCACCTCCAGCAAAAAGAAAAAAAAAGTGGAACAGAACCTGTTGATTTTGAACAGGAAAGACACAAAATCGTGGTACATGTAGCATTTCAAGGAAGACACTAGACACGAGCATCGGAACTTTGAAAGCTACATTCAAACTTGTACATAGCAGATATAGACCACTGTAAATTGGGTTCCCACGATGCAAAAAACAAAATATTCCAGCGTGAAAATTCGTAATTTCTGACAAGAGTGTAAGATAAAATGCGAAATGCTCAAGTTACAAGTAATTTTATTGACCATTTTCTTCTGCATTTTTGCCCAGGAAACCCAAAATTTGTCCAGGCAAGTATAGCATAAGACGTACTAGCCTGGCTGACGACTTTGATAAAAAATGAATGTGGATCCCTGCATGTGATAATTCTATTCCTTAAATTAAGCCCATAGAAATTCCATCATCCATATGGAACATATAAATTTGAAGATACCCAGACTGTGCAAAAAAGCTCCAAGAGGTAAAAACGTTAATGTATTCAGTTACCATTTCAGGTTAAAAAAGGACTAAAATTAAATTCATTAATTGCAATCTGAAATTAAAGTATAATCAAATGAATAAATAAAGCTTGTAAGATAAATGTGTTTCTGCCCATTACTTTGGCCATTAATGTATTGACTACCGGTAGATGGTATTACTGTGTGATGCAGTTCAAGTAAAAGTCCACAAATCATCCTCTTACTCACAGAGTGTACAGTTACGTGTTGACGCACCTAGTCAAAAGCTATAGCTTTATAGAAATTTTTAATTAAGCAGGGGTCTCTGTAAAAGCCAGTTACTGAAGATTTACATGTACTGCCGCCTATAGGGCCTCTTTACACCATCTGCTCAGCCAATGAGCATACTTGCTTTATGGGGCGCCAAATGTAAAAATATTATTTAAGTACTTTTTCCCTATTTTTTGTGTTATTTATCAAATATCACAAAGGTTATCTTGCAATTTATAAATAACAAATTCAAGTACCTTTGCGATTTATAAATCGCAATATTGCCAACTTTGCGATTTATAAATCGCAAGATTGCCAACTTTGCGATTTATAAATCGCAAGATTACTAACCTTGCGATTTATAAATCGCAAGATTACACCCTTCGCGATTTATAAATCGCAAAGTAGCGAACTCTGCGATATATAAATAACAAGAATCGGATATTGGCGATTTATAAATCGCATATTTTGCAATATATAAATCGCACGTTTTCCGATATCTAAATCGCACATTTTGCGATATATAAATCGCACATTTTGAGATTTATAAATGGCACATTTTGCGATTTATAAATCGCACATTTTGCGATTTATAAATGGCACATTTTGCGATATATAAATGGCACATTTTGCGATTTATAAATCGCACATTTTACGATATATAAATCGGATTTTGCGATTTATAAATCGCACATTTTGCGATTTAAAACCGCAAACTCATGAAATTTATGCCTGCGGGCCCGTTGTGCGCTATTTTCGCGGGAAAACTATTCTTGTTGTTGAATATGGCGGATAGAGAAGACTTGGCACGACTGCTCTCCTCAGCCGTTTCAAGAGCAATATCTGAGACATTGAGTGCTCAGGCCTCATCACAGCAAAGTGAGGTAAGGATACCTGTATATTTGCTCATCAATTTTATTTTGATTTATGGCGAATCGGTCTGAATTGTGCCATGCTGTCAATTTGCAGAGCTCGAGGTCGCAGAATGTTTATCGGACTGCCTCTATCCCACCAACCGCTTCTTCTCAGGTTTGTTCGATTTCATCTTTTCTTGTGTTTATTTGTTAACAGCAGCAGAAACTCCATCAGTGTCAAAATGCAAACAAGTGCCTATTCCATCCCAAGTTCCCTTGGGATGGATTTCCTTGGTCTTCCAGGTCTTCTAGACGAACTAAAAAAACAAAAAATATTTCTCCTTTTTTAAACACCAATGAGATACCAGGTGACCTTTCGCGCGAAAACATGTCAGTGAAAAGATCCCCGTCATTGTGCTACGTTAGGATTACCAAAAATATTAAAGTGAAATGGTTTGGTATTTCATTGGAGTTTACTTACTAAACGGAACGTTACATGCCTGCTTGAGGATACGAATTTTATCTTCTCGTGCTGAAAGTATCTCTCACTCATGAAATTCGTATCCCGCGCGGCCATGTCATATCCTCTATATTTTAAAGTACATATTCCGATGATATTCATTTTTTAACCCCCAAGCCATAAAAAATGCCGTGACACATTCAACCTCATTCCCAGGGTTTTCCTCTCACTAGGGGGCGGGAACGGGGCCGCCCCCAAGTTACAATAAGTTACAACAGAACTCCCGTTCGTGTAGTAAACCCACAACTATCTACGTCCATGTTATCTCAACAATACGGCAACTACAATTCATAGAGCACACCGTGGCCTTCACCTGACATTTGTTAACGGCTGATCAGTGGGTCTTCGGATTGCATCCTGGAACATAAAATAGTGGTAATATTTCGATCACTGCGATGAAATGGGAGGCATAGGGAGCCATAAATTTTGCTGTACGATAATAAAATGTAATTAGATATCCACACAAACATTATAAGTCTACCGGCCCCCATGGCGTCTCAAATCGCGATAATTTCTAAACGGTAAGATAAGAATCCGTAATTACGTGTTTACACATGTGGAAAATAATCGTAACTTTACACATAAGGGCCGGGTCGCACTAGTGCAAAAAGTTGTTTATTTTACAAAAACATCTGTCATCATATAGTTTTTGGTAGTGCGACCCTTCTCTCCAAAATGACCCAAAATGTAAAAAATGAACAGAATGCACCAAATGTTCAAAGATCCCGCCACTTAAAATTGGCGAGCTCTAGACCTCGCCAAAATGTCACAAAATGTCAAAAAAAGCTTTTCCATAGGTCAACCATGACGTAAAAAGGATCGAAAACCACGATAAAGTGTATTTCAAACCATGATACATTTGGTCTTGGCAATCGCCTACCGCAGGGATTGTTCAGTCTTCTTCGTCTCCTTTGCCTAACTTGACGCCCATAATATCCAACAATGCCAGTTAAACATTCAAGTTGTGAAGACAGCGCATTTGAAATAAATTTGCCATTCTAAGCTGCATGCCAGTTAAAAGACAAAAGATTCCAAGAAAAGCGCAAGCTACTTATCGTGGTTCCATGTTTTGGTTTTGACCGTAATTATGTGACTCAAGCTTGGCGGGACTCAAGATGGAGCTTATCTTTCTCTGGTGACACATTGTTTGACACTGTGCGACCCCAAATGTACAAAATAGTGTTTTTCCGGAAAACGAAATTCGAATGAAATATCTCAACAAAATCATTTTTGCCCTCTAGTGCGATGGGTAAATGTCATACGTCGTGGGTGGAGGTCGTGAGATGAAACGATCGCCTGATAACAGTGATCGGTAGTATAGAATATAAATCTTGCAAAAGCGAAATAAAAATAAGTGACATATAGGTAACAAATTAGTAAAGGAACAAATCTTATGTAATAATAAAAAACGTCCAAACATGGGTTGAGTATTGTCAGAAGCATTGGTATTCTACATTTAAAACAATAAAAGAAATTAAATCAGCGAGTTCAATATATTCGAGGAGAATTCAACCAGCAGAGATCACCATCCATGTAGTGAAGATCTTGGGTGGACTCAGAGGTGTTGATTAATTAGGTGCCCAGCCGTCTCCCCACATATTTGCGGCCCACAAAAGAGAATGAAATTCTACAACAACAATGACATCTAGGGGTAGCAACGATAGTCCGAAGAAAATTGAGACTAAAACTATAATGTCAGTTAAAATCATTTTGTCCTAAATTATTTCAGTTTGACATCCAACATAGACGTGTTTTCGAGCTAAATGATCTAATGGAATATTCACTTGTTTGCATTTTGACACTGATGGAGTTTCTGCTGCTGTTAACAAATAAACACAAGTAAAGCTGAAATCACACAAACCTGAGAAGGAGCGGTTGGTGGGATAGAGGCAGTCCGATAAACATTCTGCGACCTCGAGCTCTGCAAATTGACAGCATGGCACAATTCAGACCGCTTCGCCATAAATCAAAATAAAATTGATGAGCAAATATACAAGTACATGTATCCTTACCTCACTTTGCTGTGATGAGTCCTGAGCACTCAATGTCTCAGATATTGCTCTTGAAACGGCTGAGGAGAGCAGTCGTGCCAAGTCTTCTCTATCCGCCATATTCAACAACAAGAATAGTTTTCCCGCGAAAATAGCGCACAACGGGCCCGCACGCATAAATTTCATGAGTTTGCGGTTTTAAATCGCAAAATGTGCGATTTATATATCGCAAAATGTGCGATTTATATATCGCAAAATGTGCGATTTATAAATAGCAAAATGTGCCATTTATATATCGCAAAATGTGCCATTTATAAATCGCAAAATGTGCCATTTATAAATCGCAAAATGTGCGATTTATATATCGCAAAACGTGCGATTTAGATATCGGAAAACGTGCGATTTATATATTGCAAAATATGCGATTTATAAATCGCCAATATCCGATTCTTGTTATTTATATATCGCAGAGTTCGCTACTTTGCGATTTATAAATCGCGAAGTGTGTAATCTTGCGATTTACAAATCGCAAGGTTAGTAATCTTGCGATTTATAAATCGCAAAGTTGGCAATCTTGCGATTTATAAATCACAAAGTTGGCAATCGTGTGATTTATAAATCGCAAAGATGGCAATCTTGCGATTTATAAATCGCAAAGGTACTTGAATTTGTTATATATAAATTACAAGATAACTTTTGTGATATTTGATAAATAACACAAAAAATAGGGAAAAAGTACTTAAATAATATTTTTACATTTGGCGCCCCATATTGCTTCACATTCCGATTTAAAATGCCTATTTCACAATCACCAGCAGATTGAGCTGATCCTAATGTCAAATGACTACATTTAGTAAAATGAACCCTTAAAATAAAATGATTTGGATGAAAATGTTCTCATCCACCACATACAGTGTAGACAGACATACACATAGATCAGTCTTCTAGAAAACTCAGAGCCACAACTAAAATTAACCCATTGACTCCCAGGGGTTCCCCATTGACGAGTAAAATCGTCTGGCGTTAGACAGAGTAAAATACAAAGTCTGGCCGGTTTCGGCCGGTTTGGATGTCAATGGGTTAATACTGACTAGAAAATCTTGCATGAAACACGGCTTCACCAATAGAAAAAATTAGAACAAGAATGGCTGTGTCAAAAAATGGCATGGGGACTCGGGTATGCAGAAATATGGGGACTAAGGGATATGGAAACATGAGGACTCTAAGGGACAAAAATCCTTCAATGTTTTCGAAGTATGGCTACCCTCTAACAGAGAAAACACATCTTGTGTTTAATCTCCCAATTGCTTCAACTCATGCAGAAAAGGTGTCAACAATAAAGATGATGTCTATCTATCTAAATAATGTCGTAGTCCGAGTGGGGTTCCAAGACTGGCTCACATGATTATGCAGCTTTCATGAACCCAGCTGCAGCACTTGGCAAAACCATCTTGCATCTCATTAAAACCAAAAGAGCACATTGTATCATACCTCGCTCTTTCCTTTAAAAACTAAATTAATTTCCCGGAAAAGAAATTGATTTTTCAATTAATGCAAATTGAAATTGTTGAAATTCAATTGAACAACCGTGATCTTGCAGCATGAAGCGGGCTTTGCAGTGCAGTCTCAAAAAGGCTTATGTGTATGATGCCACGTTATCAAAAACAGTCGTAAGTCAAAGGGACTTTCTGCAATATTCCCGCACCTTGTTGAAGGTTTTTGAATAAAATATCCCACATAATTAGATATAGTGATCTATACATGACAATTCAGACTTGTTTTCCGTGTGACCTCACCTTCATGTAGTTCAGAAGAGACATAGCATGAAACCGTACCCTTGATAGTCTTGACAGGGCCTTACTATTAAAGAACTAAAATATAATTACTCGATAGACATGAGCTTGCGCTTTTGGGTCGCCATATTGATACTTGGAACAGGAAACACTGGGACCGACCGATTCTCGTCACCAGATCCTCGGATCTTATGTCTGCGCATGACATTTAGTCATGCACAAAAAGAGAAGAAAAAAAGAGAGGAAGTGTGGCCCATGGTGAGATTGGGACTTACGAAAAACAGACTGGGTTGTCCCGATCGATGGATGGATGGGAACTTTATTTAGGTAGGTGGGTAGGTAAGTAGATCTATCCGAAATACTTTTAAAAAGTAGCCTGTTCTACCTAGAAACCGTGCATTACAATACAAATTACAATAATAATGTAAAATTATCGCGCCACCGCGCACCGGTGGCTCAGTTGGTTGAGTATCAGGCTGTCACGCGGGAGGTCGCGGGTTCGAACCCCGGCCGGATCAACACGTAGGATCTTAAAATAACTGAGGAGAAAGTGCTGCCTTTGTAATTTCATCTGCAAATGGTTCGCTTATAAACAGTAGGCCGCGTCTCACAAATGTCTTCTATGTTCATAAGTTCCCTGTGGGACGTTAAAGAACTCAAACACTGTTCGAGAAGAGTAGGGGATAAAGTCCCCGGTGTTGTGGCTGTCCTGTTCTCTCCAGCAGAAGTGGCCGGCTTGGCGGTGATGTCTCTAAAAGGGCTTGTGGTGTATGAGGCCAACTAAGCAGAAACAGCCACAAGTCAAAAAGGGACTTTGCCGAGTACTGGAACGTGTAGATGTAGATGTGTAGAAAATTAAGAACACTTTCCAAAATATAAAACAATGACCTGCAACGAGTGACCTGTGGAATGTGAATTGTGTTTTAGACCCGCCGGACTTAAGTTTAGGCTTAAACGATCTAAGGAAGTCTCCTGCTTTAAACTACACGAAAGAGCATTCCATACATGCAAAACTGTTTTGTACTGATTAATTTGTTCTAGTTGTGGGTAGTACAAGATCAGTGTTAGAAGATCGAAATCTATATATAATCATTTAGAGTCTTATGAAAGGTAAACATATCCGAGAGATAGGAAGGGCACAATCCATTATCCATTTTAAACATCATTATGGCTTTGTGTTGGTGTCTCATCTCAGCGAGCGATATCCAACCAAGCTCACTACAAATTTCAGCAGAGGGTTTTGAGTGCAAAGCACTATTAAGGAATCGGGCTGCCCGATTTGAAGTTTTTGAAGGTTCGACGATAAAGTATCGCCTATCCCATCCCAGACTATACAGCAATAACTAAAATAAGGTGCAAGTATTGAATAGAATTACTGCATACAAAAAATACTCCAACACTTTGTCACATCTTATTAGTGAGAGTAAAAAAGAATATTTTATTTAAAATCTCAATTTGCTAGACATATGGGGAATTTAAAATATACTTGGACGCTTATAGATAAACTTATTCAGAGGAAAACTAAAGGCCAGTTGCAGCCTACTAGGATTGTACATGGCAATAAGACCTACACAAAATCGCTTGATATTGCCGAGAAATTAAACACATATTTTGTAAATGTAGGCCCTAATCTTGCGAATAAATTAAATGATGATCCAACTATAAGTCCTCCTCATTATATAAATTACTCGCACTCTCTTCTTCTTTTGTTATGTCTCCATTGTCTGAGCTTCAGCTTTTTAATCTATTTGCAAGTCTGGACGAAAATAAATCTGATATAAATATACCTAATAAATTTATTAAAATGCCTGCAAGCTTTTTAGCCTCCCCATTTACGAAAATTTATAACGAATCCATCGAGACAGGAATTGTCCCAGATATATTCAAAAATATATGTCAAGAATAACCCCAGTTTATAAAAATGGAAGTGTTTGTGAACCTGGGAATTACAGGCCGATAGCTGTTATCTCTTCTTTTAGTAAAGTTTTAGAAAAATTAGTGTATGTTAAATTGGCTTCCTTTCTTGAAAAACGAAGTATCTTATTCGAATTTCAATTTGGCTTTAGAAAGGGTCACTCCACCGAGCATGCAATTAACGGAAGTATAGACCTTTTAAAACTGCTCTTAATCACAACATGCTAACATGTGGTATTTTCTTAGTTTTCTCCAAGGCCTTTGACACTATTAACCACCAAATCCTTTTATCTAAAATGTTCAAATATGGTGTACCCCATTCACATGGTTTTCTAGTTATCTTAGCGGACGTAAACAATATGTAAAAATTGGTAATGTTGAATCCTCTTTGAAACCTTTTACACGTGGGATCCCTCAAGGTTCAACTCTT
>NC_090880.1:17128769-17133769 GCF_036669935.1 Montipora foliosa
CGCTTCACCTCCGAGGAATTCGCGCGGAATTTGCGACCGAAAATGTTGTAATCTTTGCAGGAGTAAATCAGTTAAAATCATCTTTTAGTGCTATATTATGTCACTATTTACGTATATACTAAAACAACTATTCAACTCAGTGTCGGTGGCTAGTGGTGGATACTTACCTCGCCGCTTCGCGGCTTCGGTGAATAGTTGTTAATTATCGGTTAATGCTATAAAGGGATAGACGAGAAGGACGTTGGACATCTCGTGAGAATTACACGATTAGAAGGCCACCAGATGATCGGGGATATCTACGATTTATGGTTGTCATTAGTCGGCAAAATCTGGGACGGGTCGGGAAACTGGGAAATTCCTGATCGCCTGGGATTTTCCCGACATATTAAAGTGCCTCTGAGCAAAAAATCAATTCTTATTTTTCTTTAGATTTCAGAACTATGTTAACCAAACACTAAGCGACCAAAGTTTTAAGCCTTGATTTCAAAACGACACCCGTTTATTTTAACTGGAATGTTCCTATTTAATGGTCGGCCATTACTAACTTTAAGTTCTTGAGAGAGCTGGTTCTAGGAGACACGTCAAAGGCTAATTAGTTTAAGAATGCAATGCGTGTGTACGCCGCAGAATTAATATGCAGCACGGGAGTTTTGGGTTTGCGAGAAAATTACGTTCGAAGTTGGGCTTTTCCCGCTTTTTCGGAATTTTCAGTGCAGGCTCAAGAACTAAATCAGCAGCCTGCTGGGACGTGTGATATGGGGAACAGAGATTTCGTAATCAAGAGAAACAAGGTAAACACATTGTTGCTACTGTAGATGTTTTCTTCGTTGTTTTGCTGTTTCTTCGCGGAGTCCGACTCGATATTCACGACAAACATCAGTCAAAACACTGCTTCTTTTTGGGGAGCTCTCGCATACCTTCCATATATCATACGTCATAAGCTGCAAAAGTGACCGCTGACTCTTCCATTCTGAGCTGCAGCGTGCTGATGGCCCAAAAGCGGAATCAAGACATTTTTTCTAGGAGGAAAATCGACGGATATGCCAGAAAAAAAAGTTGAAAACTTTATTGTTTATGGTATAAAGTGTAAATGAAAAGTGCTTATTTTTTGCCTTTAGTTCCCCTTTAAACCAGCGTTTTGCATTTGCAATTCGCTGGATTCACTCGCTGAAATTTTAAGCTAGTGAGCCTTTTGACGTCACTTTTCCCTGGACTCAACCCACTGAGGTCCAATCGGTCAGTTTTGAACGTGAGTAATGACTGACCGTGAAATCCAAAATTTACATTCAAAGTAAACGGCATTTGGATAAAAATCAAAGCTCAAAATTTTGCCAATCAGGCGTTAAGCAAGCACACTTATCGAAATCTGGAGAAAAAAAGGAAGAGATTTTTTTTATCACAGGGGCACTTTAAAACTAGGCCTTAATCCGAACAAACGGACCGGAAAAATGACAGTGTGAAAAGATAATTACGAAAGACTGTTGCTACAATTGTAGCCTCCCATGCAGACACTCTTGGAGTTTCGTCACGCGTCCCTTCCCCAAGAGCGTCTGCTGAAACGAGCCGGAATTTACGTAGACCAATCACAACGGACTTCCACATTCTGGAAGTGCACTTTAGACCCTGAGAAAACTGAAAGAAGATGGCCTTTGTGTGTTGGGCATTTCAAATCGCTGACTTAAAATCTTATCAAAGAGAAACTGGAGCGTATAAATTTCATGCTTTGGTCTAGATGTTTGCGGCTCTTCACAGAATGAGTACGGTAGAATTCGTATGGTTTTAACATTTTGCTCCCATGCGATTCAAAGCTATTTGGGGCGTCAACGTTAGTTTGAATAACCCCATTTCTAGTCGGTTGAACTGATTTAAGGTTTGCTTTATTTTTCAAATCGAAGAAACTCCGAGTACGAACGATCGGTTCGCAACACAAAAACAATAAATCAATTTTAAGAGACGATCATCGCCAAAAGCAGCCTGAAAAGTTAAATTCGCCGTACAATTGCAGCGCGATTCGATCTTGTTGATTTGAATCACCGTAAGTGATCAAACTACATACAAATCCTATCCGCTAAACGAAAGCCGCAGACAGTAATGACTGCGGGCTTGTCACGAACAGTATAAATTTAGACAAGTGATGAAAACGATTTCGGTCAAACTTTGAATCGTCCACAAATCTCTAAAATTTGGATGAGAATGCCTTATTTCCAGCAGTTGGTGTGGAAACATCATTCTCTCCCCAGTCGTCAAATTAAAAGAAATTAACCAGTAAGCGCGTGTAATTCAACTTTCGAGGAACCATTTTCCAAGCGTTTTACGTTCGATTTCGTACAATGTGGACCGTAGGATACCGGTGACGGCAATGCGATACATTGGAAGTGAAATTAAGTGTTACTAATTCAGCTCATCGTCGGGTTTTCCACCAAGACATGGAGACACAACCTCGTTCCCAGGGTATCGCCCCAGGCGTTAAGATGAGAGACCCTGGGAACGAAGTTGATGGAAACTCTCGCGTCTAGAGAAACAGCATCAGCAAAAGGATAATAGACAAAATAATGAAAAATTCAAAGTGAAAAACAGAGCTCTCTTTAGAAATTGGTAAAACTTTTCCGAATTTGTTTTGCGTTCTTTCTCGATCCTGCTGCTGTGATTTCAGCAGACGCTCGTGGGGGAGGAATGAGGGATGAACCGCAAAGGGTAAAGACTTGTTTCCATATCTCAAAGTGCCCTTGGACGGGGTGGCGGTAGGGGGTGAAGGGTACAATAGCTGAAACAACCCAAACCTTTACAAAAATGCTAACCTTAGGCCTAAGTAATTTGCTTTAGATAATGTTTAGGCCTAAGGTTAGCATTTTTGTATGGGTTTGGGTTGTTTCAGTTTTGTTGTTCCAGGCCCCTCACGTCCAAGGGCACTTTGAGATATGGAAACAAGTCTTTAACATCCCAAAGAGTGTCTGCGCGTGACAGGCTAGACTGTTGCCAAAAAAACAAAGAAAACAAAAAAAACTTGTACGTGCAACAAATCGTACGCGCCATAATAATTTGAAATATTGCACGCGTTTACGGCAAACGTCAGGCTGGAATTTGCTTTTTGTGAAAAACGAAAGGTAGCTCTTTTTTGTGCGTGTAGGCACAGGCGACCCAAACACATAATTTGAATGCACAGTCAACGTAACAGTTTGTGACGTTTATATACATCTTATTCCAAAATGGCCACTATTTAATTAAGTAATTAAGTATTCTTTTGTTCGCTTGCAAATTAGCTCTTGTTGCCTCGTTCAAGGTAAAATATTCTTTTGAATTTTCAGCTTAAGAACGAGGCAACAAGGGCTAATTTGCAAGCAAACAAAAGAATACTAAAATGACGGCCATTTTGGAATAAGCTGTATGGGAAACATGAAATACAGGATAGGAGCAAATTTCAAAACTAGCCCAAAACGCCTCAAATCGACACAAGGAAACAAGGTGAAGTACAATTAAGTTTATTTCTTGTATTTTCCTCGCTGTAAACTAGGATTAGCCGATTTTTTTTCTAGTTAAATTTAAAAAACGATCTCTGGCTAAAATGATTAAAAACTACGAGCTTTCGACTGCCCGAACTGCAGTCTTCGACGGGTAAAATGAATGATAAGACATCGATGAGAAAATTTAAATAAAAACGTACGTTGCAAAATGATGAGAATGTAAGAAATTATGAAAATTTGTTAAAAAGAATGTGCTATGTGAATGCTACTCTCCTTGAAAAGCCCTGGAATTTCACTTTGGACTTCAAAGGCGCTTGAAAAGCCCTTGAAGAAAATAATTTTGTGGGAAACTGCTAGAAAAATCCTTGAATTTTTGCTTGGGTGAAAATTGTTGAGATTGCATCATGCTAAGTTAAAGAGAAATTTCGAAAATTGAGCCCAGATTTGACTATTGGAAAAGATTTAAATGCAAAAAATTTTAGTGGAAGTGCACTTAGCTATCAAGCTAGTTCACAGGCACCCCACTTTTAACAATCTGAAAGAAACAATTTTAACTTAACAAAAACACGATTAAGAACCCCAACTGGCAGGAGGCAACCAGTTGGTTATTTACAAAGCGTGGTAGAGTTGAATCCGGGACAACCGGAAACAAATCCAAACCAGAGGTTACAACGGGATTTGAACCTGGGGCAACTGCTTGCAAACCCAACGCCCTCACTACGGGACCACGTGCTGTACGCCTTCCACTCCGTGCGTGGGCTGAATATCAATCGATCTAAGCCGCCTGTTTCGAAGGTCCGGTTTCCCTCTTTGTTCAACTACCAGCTAATTAAATCCGCCATTGGTGCTGTGCTCTTGGATCGTAAGCAATTGTTGGGCGTCTTTGTTTGTTTGTTTTTTTTTTCTTATTTCTAAGTGCCTATCACCTCAACAAACTTTTCCACTTTATTTATTCTCCGCAATCGTCCCAAATTTATTGTTGTTGTTTTAATTCCTCGAAAATTCACTTCTTTATTCACTATGAAAGACGCAAAAAAGTGGACATAGTTTGACCCGTGACCGAGCAATGAAAGGGAATGGATGATGTCACAAATTACTTTGCATCGCTGTTTTCAAAGAAGTCACAATGCAAAGCGGTCCATAACGTCAACCTAGTGTTAAACGCATTCCTCCTCCTTGCGCGGTCGTAGATCAAATTACAACCATTCTTGCTCATTAAATTTTATGAACCCTTTGAAACAGTGACTTTGAAGGAGAGAGTTTAGCTAACCAAAGAATTAGTGTTAGACAAGTGCAGAGAATTGTTCAGCGGAAAGGATGTTTTGAGGTGATAGACGCTTTAAAGCACGACTGCTTTGTTCGTCTGTGTAACCGTGTTACGAAAGAAATTCCCTTTTAACTCAAACCCAGTAATAGCACTTTCTAGCTTGTACGTTTTGTTTCCCCATTTCAGACCACGTGATACTACTCCAGCGAACAGCCTTATGCACGTGCACATTACGCGTAATTTATGAAATTCCCTTGAGAGCATTACGTGGT
>NC_090880.1:17138769-17186269 GCF_036669935.1 Montipora foliosa
GCTGTCTAATGGGCGAGCCAGCATCTGATTGTCTTTGAAATCTGTTGGAGTCAGGTTTAGTCTGAAAATTAACACCAAGGAAAATGTTTCTTTTGTGAAATTCACAACTTAAATATTGACACTTGATCTCGTTTATGAGCTCACATATCGTTTAACCTACATGTAATATGGAGACCATTTGCGTAAAGTATTGCCAAGCATTCATAATTTAATGAAAATTTAATACAAAATTTATTCCATTCATGCTTGTGGATAAGAGACTGGTAATATGGCCACCTTGGTACTATACGCACCTCGTTGTCTATTTACCATCTCATCCCCAATGCACACTCATGGAATAATATTATTGTTAAATAATCAAAAGAAACTGACAAACAGAAAAAATAAACGAAACTGTAAGGCTCAGGCTTTCAAACAGCCATGGTTCTTTGTAGTTCTTATTCTAACCATGACCCACTGTCACTGTGAAGAATTCAGCTGAGTCTTTTTTGTTGGTAGAGCCTCAGGCTTTGTGGGGCTCAGGTCATGGATTAAAAAACAAGGCCAGAATAACACTTAAAACAGAGTAAGAATTACATGTACATAGACGATATAGTAATGAGGCCTGGCTTGTTTCCTTGTACAGTGTATGCCAAAATTAAATCGTTCCCTCATAACCAAGCAATGACGGAGAGTGAGTTTGATATCGGGTTGATGTCGCAGACTGCTTTGCATTGTATAGTTCTTTGAAAACAGCAATGCAAAGTAACTTGTGATTTCAAACCGGTATCAAGGCCATTCCCTTTCATGGCTTGGTCATCGATCAAAGTAAGACACTTTTTCCTGTCTTTCAAAGGGAATAAAAAAGTGAATTCTCAATCAAAAGGTTCTAAAAAGTACAGAATATAATTTTGAGAACAATAATTGAGGTGAGAGGTACTTAAATAAACCAACCTCTGGCATTTATATACAATCTCTTCTTTCTTTTCTTTTTTAATATTACTCATCTATATAAATCTTTTGTTTTTGTGCATGTCATGGTAACATACCTTTTTGTTATTTCCAGATTCTTCTTTTTGCACGCACCAATCACAAGCTGGCAAAAATTGTCAAGAACTGTAACATTTAGCCCTTCAAGCTTGATCAGCAAGCTATAGCATGCTAATGGTGTATTCAGGGATGATCTAACCTTCAAAAGAAATTACAAATTAAATAACCTTTTAACAAACAACTCTTTATTATTTATACTAATAATAATAACTTATATGCACATAACCAAATGTTTACTTACAAACAGACTGAGTCATAAAAATATAATGTGTATTTTTTGGTTGAGAATTACAGGTAAGTTGCAATTGAGTCCACAAGGTCCTCAAAGCTCAAACAATGACTATTATTATTACCGGTATTATTATGCAGTATGTAGTACGTAAGTATGCTTACAAATATAAGTAGGAAAAGGCACTATTGTGTAACAATCCCTACTGTTAAACCTATTTACAAACCAATTGGTAATAACTAACGAACCAACATTTGAGAAAGGAACAAGAGTTTATATTCCTTAATAACTCGTCGAAACCTTGAATGACCTTGCTATGTTTAGGGTGTACGATAAAACTGCCTTCTGCATATTAAAGAAAACCTGGTTCCCTCTATCCAAACCTAAAAACTTCCTAACTTTCTCCGCCGTCTCCATAGAGTAGCCTCCTAGTACATCAACTATCACATTAAACTGTGTGATAGTGTGGCCGGGGAACTGTTGGCGCATCTCCCATCTCAACGGCGCATACTTGTCAGTTTTCTCCTGTTCCTTCTGTTCTCTGTTGGAAACCCAAGGGCAGCTCATCTCAATAAGGATCACCTTCTTCTCCTTTCTGTCCACAATTCTCGCATCAATTCTGTTAGCCCTGACTTCCGTATTTTCAGCAAATACTGGGACATCCCAGTACGCGCACGCTCGGTCATTCTTGTACTCGGGTTTAGGTGAGACTGGAGAGTACCAAGGGGGGATACACTGGATAAGATCTAAGTTTTTCAGGAACTCGAAGAAAAGGATTTTCAAGGCTGCATTGTGTCTCTGCATGTACTTAGTCTGTGCCAAGGTACCACATCCGCTAATCACGTGGGCCATAGATTCAGACCCTTTTCCACACATACGACACGTGGTATCCGAGGTGGTCAGCGTCTTCGTCTTGCTCTGGTGGTACAGCTTAGTATGACCTATTATTATTATTATTATTATTATTATTATTATTATTATTATTATAAGGCCTCACCATCCTGTTCTTATTATTATCATTATTATTAGAAGGCCTCACCATCCTGTTCTTCCTCGGTAAGGCATTAGGTACCTACCAGAATATGTTGCGCTTCAATTTTCTTATTTAATTTTTTTTAATCAGTTCAATTTTGATTTTCCTTTGTTTTGAGATTACAGTATGATAATGAATATGAAACGAAGAATTAAAAATGGAACAGAAAAATAATTATTTATAAACCAAAGAAAAATAATCATGTTAACTGCAACATATGTACACCTTATACATACAGAAAGTACTGAAACTAAATATTAAATAGAGTGGTTTTGAATAGACCTAAAACAACTTATGAGTCAGATAAAGACTGAAAAAGGAGTTTAAGCAAGAAATTCTCATTTGAAGATCATTAGTTGTTTTATGAAGAAAAGTTGAAAAAAGTTCTTCCATGCAACTCTCTTTAATATAAGTTATTGGTCTTCACTTGAACATGGAGAACCAACAGTGACTCGATGTGACAGTCTAAACATGTCAGTCGTCTAAACATTCAGTCTAAACATTCGCAGTCGTCCAGTCCTCCCTGATGACTAAAAATCTGTCTGGATGAGTATCTAAAGGTCGTCTGTTGGACGAGTGAAGTTTTAATAAATGTCTTTTGACGAGTGCCATCAAATGTTATAATTAATACAGAATGTACTTTGCATTCTGATCGCTTTTCAATACTTCGATGGAAACTTCCAGAAAATAAGGAATAAACACCCAGCTTTCCTCAGCATTGAAACAACATATTCGACCCTGCTGTATTTTCCATGAAATGATTACAGGCTCAATTTTCATGTATCTAACCGCTGGCATGGTTGTTAGCAAGTCGTTCGATCAAGTTGTTTTAATTAGCAAACAGCAAAGGGTGACCCGTGGTCTTAGCTGATAATGTGGCGTTGTTACAAGGTGTTTCACCACCTCCAGCAAAAAGGAAAACAAGTGGAGCAGAACCTGTTGATTTTGAACAGGAAAGACACAAAATCGTGGTACATGTAGCATTTCAAGGAAGACACTAGACACAAGCATCGGAACTTTGAAAGCTACATTCAAACTTGTACATAGCAGATATAGACCACTGTAAATTGGGTTCCCACGATGCAAAAAACAAAATACTCCAGCGTGAAAATTCGTAATTTCTGACAAGAGTGTAAGATAAAATGCGAAATGCTCAAGTTACAAGTAATTTTATTGACCATTTTCTTCTGCATTTTTGCCCAGGAAACCCAACATTTGTCCAGGCAAGTATAGCATAAGACGTACTAGCCTGGCTGACGACTTTGATAAAAAATGAATGTGGATCCCTGCATGTGATAATTCTATTCCTTAAATTAAGCCCATAGAAATTCCATCATCCATATGGAACATATAAATTTGAAGATACCCAGACTGTGCAAAAAAGCTCCAAGAGGTAAAAACGTTAATGTATTCAGTTACCATTTCAGGTTAAAAAAGGACTAAAATTAAATTCATTAACTGCAATCTGAAATTAAAGTATAATCAAATGAATAAATAATTTAAAGCTTGTAAGATAAATGTGTTTCTGCCCATTACTTTGGCCATTAATGTATTGACAACCGGTAGATGGTATTACTGTGTGATGCAGTTCAAGTAAAAGTCCACAAATCATCCTCTTACTCACAGAGTCTACAGTTACGTGTTGACGCACCTAGTCAAAAGCTATAGCTTTATAGAAATTTTTAATTAAGCAGGGGTCTCCGTAAAAGCCAGTTACTGAAGATTTACATGTACTGCCGCCTATAGGGCCTCTTTACACCATCTGCTTAGCCAATGAGCATACTTGCTTCACATTCCAATCGAAAATGCCTATTTCACAATCACCAGCAGATTGAGCTGATCCTAATGTCAAATGACTACATTTAGTAAAATGAACCCTTAAAATAAAATGATTTGGATGAAAATGTTCTCATCCACCACATACAGTGTAGACAGACATACACATAGATCAGTCTTCTAGAAAGCTCAGAGCCACAACTAAAATTAACCCATTGACTCCCAGGGGTTCCCCATTGACGAGTAAAATCGTCTGGCGTTAGACAGAGTAAAATACTAAGTCTGGCCGGTTTCGGCCGGTTTGGATGTCAATGGGTTAATACTGATTAGAAAATCTTGCATAAAACACGGCTTCACCAGTAGAAAAAATTAGAACAAGAATGGCTGTGTCAAAAAATGGCATGGGGACTCGGGTATGCAGAAATATGGGGACTAAGGGATATGGAAACATGAGGACTCTAAGGGACAGAAATCCTTCAATGTTTTCTAAGTATGGCTACCCTCTTGTGTTTAATCTCCCAATTACTTCAACTCATGCAGATAAGGTGTCAACAATAAAGATGATGTCTATCTATCAAAATAATGTCGTAGTCCGAGTGGGGTTCCAAGACTGGCTCACATGATTATGCAGCTTTCATGAACCCAGCTGCAGCACTTGGCAAAACCATCTTGCATCTCATTTGCACCTCATTAAAACCAAAAGAGCACATTGTATCATACCTCGCTCTTTCCTTTAAAAACTAAATTAATTTCCCGGAAAAGAAATCGATTTTTCAATTAAAGCAAATTGAAATTGTTGAAATTCAATTGAACAACCGTGATCTTGCAGCATGAAGCGGGCTTTGCAGTGATGTCTCAAAAAGGCTTATGTGTATGATGCCACGTTATCAAAAACAGTCGTAAGTCAAAGGGACTTTCTGCAATATTCCCGCACTTTGTTGAAGGTTTTTGATTAAAACATCCCACATAATTAGATATAGTGATCTGTACATGACAATTCTGACTTGTTTTCCATGTGACCTCACCTTCATGTAGTTCAGAAGAGACATAGCATGAAACCGTACCCTTGATAGTCTTGACAGGGCCTTACTATTAAAGAACTAAAATATAATTACTCGATAGACATGAGCTTGCACTTTTTGGTCGCCATATTGATACTTGGAACAGGAAACACTGGGACCGACCCATTCTCGTCACCAGATCCTCGGATCTTATGTCTGCGCATGACACTTACTCATGCGCAAAAGAGAGGAACTGTGGCCCATTGTGAGATTGGGACTTACAAAAAACGGATTGGGTTGTCCGGATCGATGGATGGATGAGAACTTTATTTATACATGGTAGTTCTATCCGAAATACTTTAAAAAAGTAACCTGTTCTACCTAGAAACCGTGCATTACAATACAAATTACAATAATAATGTAAAATTATCGCGCCACCGCGCACCGGTGGCTCAGTTGGTTGAGTATCGGGCTGTCATGGGGGAGGTCGCGGGTTCGAACCCCGGCCGGATCAACACGTAGGATCTTAAAATAACTGAGGAGAAAGTGCTGCCTTTGTAATTTCATCTGCAAATGGTTAGCCTATAAACAGTAGGCCCCGTCTCACAAATCAGTAGGCCGTCCCCCGTCAGTATTCCGTCCCCGGTCAGTAGGCCCCGTCTCACAAATTTATTTTATGTTCATAAGTTCCCTGTGGGACGTTAAAGAACCCAAACACTATTCGAGAAGAGTAGGGGATAAAGTCCCCGGTTTTGTGGCTGTCCTGTTCTCTCCAGCAAAAGTGGCCGGCTTGGCGGTGATGTCTCCAAAAAGGCTAGTGGTGTATGAGGCCAACTAAGCAGAAACAGCCACAAGTCAAAAAGGGACTTTGCCGAGTGCTGCAACATATAGATGTAGATGTGTAGAAAATTAAGAACAAACCCTCAAAGATTATCAATTAAGTTAAGCGTTGCCAATGCAGATAGTAAACGACTTCTGCGAGTCTAAAACATAGGTCACATTCCACA
Source organism: Montipora foliosa (assembly GCF_036669935.1). Taxonomy (NCBI): domain Eukaryota; kingdom Metazoa; phylum Cnidaria; class Anthozoa; order Scleractinia; family Acroporidae; genus Montipora; species Montipora foliosa. The sequence continues at coordinate 17,144,845 of NC_090880.1, forward strand.
GGTCACCCGTTGCAGGTCATTGCTTTACCTTTCTGAAAGTAACCCAAAACCTTTAGTTTGTCTAACCCCAGGCGTAAAAACCAACCTTAGGCCTAGGGTTAGCCAAATTAAGGGCTTTGGTTACTTTCCAAAATGTAAAACAATGACCTGCAACGAGTGACCTGTGGAATGTGAATTGTGTTTTAGACCCGCCTGACTTAAGTTTAGGCTTAAACGATCTAAGGAAGTCTCCTGCTTTAAACTACACGAAAGAGCATTCCATACATGCAAAACTGTTTTGTACTGATTAATTTGTTCTAGTTGTGGGTAGTACAAGATCAGTGTTAGAAGATCACGGAAGGCTATATATAATCACTTGGAGTCTTATGAAAGGTAAACATATCCGAGAGATAGGAAGGGCACAATCCATTATCCATTTTAAACATCATTATGGCTTTGTGTTGGTGTCTCATCTCAGCGAGCGATATCCAACCAAGCTCACTACGAATTTCAGCAGAGGGTTTTGAGTGCAAAGCACTATTGAGGATTCGTGCTGCCCGATTTGAAGTTTTTTAAGGTTCGAAGATAAAGTATCGCCTATCCCATCCCAGACTATACAGCAATAACTAAAATAAGCTTCAAGTAATTACTGCATACAAAAAATACTCCAACACTTTGTCACATCTTATTAGTGAGAGTAAAAAAGAATATTTCATTTAAAATCTCAATTTGCTAGACATAAGGGGAATTTAAAATATACTTGGACGCTTATAGATAAAGTTATTCAGAGGAAAACTAAAGACCAGTTGCATCCTACTAGGATTGTACATGGCAATAAGACCTACACAAAATCGCTTGATATTGCCGAGCAATTAAACACATATTTTGTAAATGTAGGCCCTAATCTTGCTAATAAATTAAATGATGATCCAACTATAAGTCCTCCTCAGTATATATTTTACTCCCACCCTCTTCTTCTTTTGTTATGTCTCCATTGTCTGAGCTTCAGCTTTTTAATCTATTTGCAAGTCTGGACGAAAATAAATCTCATATAAATATACCTAATAAATTTATTAAAATTTATGAAAATTTACAACGAATCCATCGAGACAGGAATTGTCCCAGATATATTCAAAAATATATGTCAAGAATAACCCCAGTTTATAAAAATGAAAGTGTTTGTGAACCTGGGAATTACAGGCCGATAGCTGTTATCTCTTCTTTTAGCTAAGTTTTAGAAAAATTAGTGTATGATAAATTGGCTTCCTTTCTTGAAAAACAAAGTATCTTATTCGAATTTCAATTTGGCTTTAGAAAGGGTCACTCCACCGAGCATGCAATTAACGGAAGTATAGACCTTTTAAAACTGCTCTTAATCACAACATGCTAACATGTGGTATTTTCTTAGTTTTCTCCAAGGCCTTTGACACTATTAACCACCAAATCCTTTTATCTAAAATGTTCAAATATGGTGTACCCCATTCACATGGTTTTCTAGTTATGTTAGCGGACATAAACAATATGTAAAAATTGGTAATGTTGAATCCTCTTTGAAACCTTTTACACGTGGGGCCCCTCAAGGTTCAACTCTTGGACCGTTACTCTTCCTATTATATACAAACGACCTACCTTACTCATCATGTAAACTTAAGTTTAGAATTTTTGCGTTTACAAATGCCTGTCTATTCCTCTTAAAATATTAAAGACTTGGAATCAACTATAAATGAAGAACTTGTGAATGTTGTAAGGTACTGTACTGTGAATAAGCTATCTATCAACTTTAAAGAGACCAGTTTTATGATTATTGCATCAATTCGGAAAAAGGTATCTATTAACGTAACAGCTTGTGATATTCAACAGAGAAGTGATATTTAAAAGTATTTAGGAATTTCTATCGATGATACTTTAAAATGGGATACCCAAATACAGCATGTTAATAATCGATTAGCAACGAATCTGGGCATGCTTAACAAACTTCACTATTATGTCTGTATAAGTACTCTTAGGCAACTCTATTATTACCTCATCTACCCTTATATTTCATATGGTTTGATCAATTGGGGAACTGCAAGCCAAAGTCGACTTCAACTGTAAAAAGAAAACAAAACAAATGTAATCGGTCCATACCGTTGCTTCCCAAAGAGAAACTACTCGAAATTCACACTCTTCACAATGTATTCAATATTAGTGGGGTGCAGGGGTGGCGCAGTGGTGAGAGCACTCGCCTCCCACCAATGTGATCCGGGTTCGATTCCCAGACTCGGCGTCATATGTGGGTTGAGTTTGTTGGTTCTCTTAGAACTCTGCACCGAGAGGTTTCCTCCGGGTACTCCGGTTTCCCCTCTCCTCAAAAACCAACATTTGACTTGATTTACTTTCATTGTTAATTTCAGTTTACAGTGTCCCCAATTAGCGCCCAAGCTCGAACGACGAGACACTTTAATAAAGTTCCTTTCCTTTCCTTTCCTTTTAGTGGCCATCTCGAAAGCATTTGCCACTACGCACTTTTCCACTTTTTCTCACTCAAGTATAATTAGTCTGTCTCCTTCTTTCTTTTAATTGTTATGTCCATTATTTATTTTCTGAAATAGTGAATAATAATAATAATAATAATAATAATAATAATAAATAATAACAACTTTATTTCATCTATCAAAACAATTACTAAATATTTACAATTTTAAACTATATATCGAAATTAGTTAAAAATTTTGAAAACTAAATTATATCTTCACGATAGAAAACTATTTACGATATGTGAATAATTTAAAAATGGGAAAAAAACAATTAAGCATCTCTAAACGTAATGAAAAATCTAAGCCTAAACTTATGAGTAAAACTGTAGACCAGCTACAGCAAGAGTGAAGTCTTCTGAGACCTCACGTGATTTCGAAGGATATCTAGAGCCTCTGACGCATCTGTGTACAGTTCTTTTAAGAACTGTACACAAAAATATAGCAAATGAGAGCTGTATTCGTAGCCAGGAAATAATGCTGGCGTAGGGTTCATTATTCTTGCTCGAAAGCTCATTTGCTTATTTTATTTTAATAATAATAATAATAATAATAATAATAATAATAATAATAATAATAATAATAATAATAATAATAATAATAATAATAATAATAATAAATCTTATATAATGTTACAGGATTTTTCCTAAAGAAAGAAATGGCTTAACCCTTCTAATAACTTGTACATTACAGGTAACCTTAGTATACTTTGAACTGTGGCTGTTCCTAGTCAGGAATTCATAAATATTTAAACCTAGACATTTAGTAGTCCTAACTCTGTGTAAAGCTACTCTGTTAATGGATAATGATATGTCACCTATTAATCTTGCAATTCTCTGCCGTGAACCAATCACCATAAACTCAGTCTTCAACATATTCAATGAAAGCTTATTGTAGCAGAGCAAGGCAAATATTTTACCGAGATCATTGTTCATTTCGTCTTCAAGTTCAGGCAAATTTATGGCAGAAAACGTGAGGTTGGTGTCATCAGCAAAAGACTTCCCAATACTGAAATCTAAACACTTTGGCAAATCGTTCATATAAATAAGAAAAGGCAGTGGACCCAGTATAGACCTATTCGGAACCCCACAAGATATGACACTTTTGCCAGATGACGCACGGTTTGCTACACAAAACTGCTGCCTACCCGTTAAATAAGATTTAAACCAAGCTAAGATCAGACCTTGAACTCCACAATGCTTCAACATTTTTGATAAGATATCATAGTCAACAGTGTCAAAGGCCTTCTTTAAATCGAGGAATATGACAACGCTAACCATTCCTCTATATATCTATGTTGAAACATCAATGATTATTCATGTCGAGGAGACCAGTCACCGTTGAATGAAGTAGTGATCTAAACCAAGATTGACGAGGCTCAATGAGCTTATTGTCCATAAAATATGCGTACATTTGTTCATACACAAGTCTTTCAAAAACACGAGCTATGGTTGGAAGTACTGATATCGGTCTGTAGTTGCTTGGATCACTTCGTTCACCACTCTTAAATAAAGGGAAAATCGTAGCAAGTTTCCAATCAGTGGGAAAAGTATTCGACTCCATAGAGAAATTGAAAAAGTCAGCCAAGGTCTGAGAAATTGCAGGAGCCGCAAGCTTTAGCAATTTGTTAGATATTTACTCCTGTAATTTGCATTAAAATATCCGAGGATTTGACCGTTTTGAGAAAAAATTTGGAGTTCATCCCTCTCAGAATATCCAATGGATCCATAGTGTTACCCATAGTAGGAATTTCTAAGGGAAGTCTAGGACCAACGTTGGCAAAATGATTTTTAAAGCACTCTGCAGTTCTCTCGGAATCAAAAATGGACCCAAGATCTGTCTTGGGTTTGCAGTCGAGGGCTTGCACAACTGTCGAGAACTTTCCCAGCTCCCCGAGTGTTTAGATGAGGCTATGGAAACACGGAAAAAAGTCCTTTATTGCTTTAAAAAAAAATTCTCAAAGAAACGGACAAACGAAGGAAAAATGCTGTTTGTTTACTTCTAGATTGAAACAGATTTTCTTGATACACGCTCATATTTCCTACCAGTCAATCAAAACGCGCGTATGACAACACATAACCAATCAAAATTCGTGTGATGTCACAGCCTTGTTTCTAAACACAGCTATTGACCAATGAGAGTGCGCATACTATCCTAATTATTTTATAAAGATAGATAGATAGATAGATAGATAGATAGATAGATAGATAGATAGATAGATACGTGAAGAACACAAAAGCAACGGAAATGGATCTCAAAGAAAAAGCTTTGGCTTTCCATCCCAATTGGTAATGGTAAGGGCGTGACAAAAGATAAAATATGTTGATTCGGTTCACTCTGTTTGTCATATTTCGAATTATTTTTGTCATCTTTATGAAAACAACTCGCATATCGTGAACAGCTGATATGAAATATCAACCCACATATGCAAATTAATATTAGTTAAGTTCTAATCATTTGGAAGACCATCAATCAAACAAAGACAGAAAAATCTTACAAAAACCTTTAACACCCAAAACCTTTATTGAAACAAACAACATATTTGCTATTAGATGGAAGAGAAAAACTCCCATTTTATTGCGTGCGTGCAAACAAGCCGTGACACTCCGTGTCAAAAACCATATACAATTAAATAAATTCCCACCACTGTTCAGGATCAAACCCTTTACTGAAGAACCCTTTCCTTGAAAAATGAAGCAACAAAGGACACCAAACTTTGTTTCAAATAATTCTTGACTAACAACAATTATTTATTCATTTCCAATGGTTTCTTACCTGGAGACTGTGCAGAGTTGAGTACAAATAAATGTAAATAACCAGATAACAGAGATCACAGATCCACTCACGGTGTTCGACTCGTTCTTTGATATTCAACCAGAAAAAGTTACCAGAGAATTTTCCATTTGATTTCAGTGTGGTACATAACATCACATTTAGTAAAACATTAGAAATACAGCACACTTTGATACGGTTCGACGGGCGAAAGATGTAACTGTTATCGAAGTTCATTACTCGTGGCTTTCAAGATTCCAGATATTACTTTATTCAGCCCCTGTCTTGTTTATCCAATTGACGTTCCATTCGTGAGCTCCATAAGGGTATAGTTTGTTTAAAGATCCACTAAAACGCCATTCGCGTTTCAATGACTTCGACGCCATTGCAGGTTAATTAAATATTCTACTGTGTACACAGTACAAAATCTACACATTTCTGCTAACTCCTGAGACCTACCAAAAGTACGCGCAGAAGAGACTACCCACAAAGACAATACTTTGCAGGGGAATGACAGGAAAGACCTATTGTGCAACTTTTCCATTTTTCCGACACTGAAAATAAAAAACAGGGAAATTCAACTCATGTCTGACTGGACCCAGTTAAAAAGACAAAAAAAACAAACAAACAAACAAACAAAACATAACAACAGAAAAAAAAGGCCGACATCTCCAGTGAGTCCTAGGCTCAATGGTAAGAGCATTCGACAGGTGTTACGGAGGTCGAATTGCCAAGGGGCTGTTTACTTGAGAAAACGCGCCTTAGCGGGAGTTGCATACTGGGATACTTATTGATTTTCTATCGTGTTTACATAATGCCTACGTGATTTCATATCGTATTTAAGGCACACTTGACGTTGTTTAAATACAATACATAAGAGAGAGGAAAACAAACATGGCGCATGCGCTACCCGTTCTAGTCCACCAAGAGGTTAATTTCACACCGAAACGAAACTGTTGCAGGATTTCGTACCAAAATGAAATTGATTCTCACTCCAGTGCAAAAACCAGGGTGAATTCGCGCCGGTATGACTCATTCAGCTTTGACATTTTGTGGTGGTATAATGTTAATAGCTGATCCGTGAGAACGAACCGCCTGCGCGAAATTCGCGTTAGTATCATATAAACACCACCTACTACTAAAGAGAACTGGGCTGTGTTGATTTTGTGTTGCTTTGTGTATGTGTACCAAATAGTCGCCCGTACCTACCCACTATGCAACCTAACGTTAATTAACTCAGAAGTTATTTTTAAACAACACAACTCAAAGATTAGTGACAAAGGTGCCCTATCGAGCATACAGCAAGTTACAACAACAGCGATTAACTTTGAAAAACTGTTAGGGGATACCCATCACTGCCTTTTTTGAATTCGCAAAGCTTCCTTCTTTGTCTTAAGTAATTATTCAGGTTTAGGTTTTGCGTCATTTGGTTGCCAGTTTTGGCTAAACCTCGTAACATGTCCCCTTTAATCCTACCTCATACTGAAAACCCCTCGTTTTCAAGCCTTTTTTAGCGATCAAAGTCTCTTTCTGAACCTATTAATTAACCTGCTCCTATACAGCTATACCTTTCATTATCTCAGCTATACCTTTCATTCAGCCCGAGCAACTCTTTGTGTCAAGATGCTTCTGTGAGTGCCATGGAGGCCTGCATTGCTGACATCAAGAAATGGACTCAGCACAATAGTCTTATGTTGAACGACGATAAAACTGACTTTATTATGATCGGAACTCGTCAGCAATTAGCTAAAGTCAATGTAACTAGCATACGAGTGGGAAATCATCTGATAACCAAGTCCAGATCTGTTAGGAATCTGGGTACTTGGTTCAATGTTACATTTGATATGTCCCAACATGTGACCAATCTTTGCAGTGCATCATTCTTTCAGTTACACAATGTAAGACGCATAAGAAAATATTTAACGCAAGAAGCGGCCGCAACACTGGTGCACTCTTTTGTCACATGCAGAATCGATTACTGCAATAGCTTATTGTATGGTCTACCTGACTACCAGTTATCCAAGCTTCAAAGGCTCCAAACCTCGGCCGCCAGATTAGTTTATGAGGAAAGTAAATTCTGTCACATTACCCCATTATTGATGAAACTTCATTGGCTTCCCATAATCTACAGAATCAGGTTCAAAACAGCACTTTTAACGTACAAGGCAATCAGTGGCTTAGCGCCGTCCTACATAAGTGATCTTATTTCCATTAAGACCGGTGCAAATTACTCTTTGCGATCTGGCAACGAATTACTTTTAAATTTTCCTTTACGTAAGTCTTATTCTACACTTGGTGACCGTTCTTTTAGTATGGCTGCCCCTCACGTTTGGAATTCACTTCCTTCCTTCATTAGGAAAGCCACCACAATTAACAATTTTAAGAGTCAACTTAAAACTTATTATTTTAAATTAGCATATTTTTAGTTTACAGGAATTAACAATTTTATTGGCACTTTGAATTCATGTAATTAATCTTAAGTTAACTTACAAATCTATTTATGAACATATTCTTAGCTTATATGAACTGATATATTTTATTGGTATTTTAATTGATGTTAAGTGCATGCGATCATTCTGTCATGAAGCATGCGCTATATAAGTTTTTAAGTTATTATTATTACAGTAATTCACCTCAATAAAAGCCAAGTCCGTCGACCGGAATTTAAATAGAGTTCAGAGTTTGTGGCATGTTTATGTTTCATGAAATGCGCGGCACGTTACGGAAATCTCGTGGATTTCTAATTGTGTGCAAGGTAATTGCCTCTTAAACTTGACTGCAATCGATGAATTTTTGAACTTATCAGCAACAATATCGGCCAGATAAGATACTTGAATTTGAATAAATCATGAGCTGTTGCAAATTACAGCCTTCCACTTGTCAACAAAGCCTTTTGAATATGCAAAAATTTCACCCACGGCCGATGATTTGCAAAGTTTGGGGTCAGCTTTGGAAGCACAGTCATGGTTGAAGAAGTGCTCTGGGCTATTTTGGCCATCATTTTGCTTGCAATGGCTTTCAATGGATATCTTAAGGCGAAATCTTTGCCTCCAGGTCCTTTTCCTTTACCGATTATCGGAAACTTGCTCAAGGTGGCCACCGATTCACGGCATATTGACTTAATGAAGATGGAAAAACAATATGGCCATGTCTTTCGCTTATATCTTGGAAGCCAACTCGTTGTAATAGTCAGCGGCGAGGAAGCCATCAAAGAAGTTCTTGTCACTAGATCGGGCGAATTCGCTGGGCGTCCAAACGTTTACACTGGAGAGGTTTATTCGCAAGGCAAAGCTATCGCAATGACAGATTATTCTCCGCAATGGAGACTTCATCGCAAAATCACTGTCTCTGCACTGAAAACGTACATGAAAGAAGTTCTGAACGAAAGTAAGGTTATCGAAGATGAGTTCGATCTGCTTTTGACGAGAGTGAGTCTATGGAATGGCAGACCCCATGATATCGCAAGAGAGATTCGGCTGGCTGTCATGAACGTGATTTGCGCTTTGGCTTTTGGTTCCAGATATGAGCTGGATGATCCCGAGTTTTCACGGATACTTGAGATGACCACCGCTGTAGCGAAGATGCTTGCGTCCGGTAGCCTGGTGGATGTGTTTCCTTGGATGTGGTTTTTACCTTTCAAAGCCACCCAGGCACTAAAGAGGAGCGGTCAGGAAAGAGATGAACTGATTGGAAGAATTTACTGGGAACACGTTCAAGCTAATAGGGTGCAGCATCCAAGAGATTTGGCAGACACCTTGATAAAGGCAAAGAAGGAGGCTGAAGACGAAGACAAGTCTGTGAAAGGGTTTCTCACGGATGAGCATCTCATCTTCACTCTTTCTGAAGTCTTTATGGCTGGGTTGGAAACAACTTCAAGTACCCTGTGTTGGATACTTCTATACCTGATACATTACCCAAGTGTTCAAGACAGGGTGCACCAAGAACTGGATGAGGTTATCGGAAACAGTCGCCTTCCAGACCTCGCTGACAAGAAGAACCTGCCGTATTTGGAGGCTACGATTGCAGAAAGCCTGAGGGTCTCGTCTCTGGTCCCTTTGGCCGTTCCACATAAGGCGACAGTGGACACAAGTCTACAGGGTTATCACATACCAAAGGGCACGACAGTACTTGTCAACTTATGGTCTCTTCATCACGATCCAGAGATCTGGGATGATCCCAATGAGTTTAAACCTGAGAGATTCCTGGACGACAATGGCCTTTTCCAGACACCAAAAGCGGGTGTTTTATTACCGTTTTCAGGAGGACGTCGCGTTTGCTTGGGAGAGTCATTTGCCCGAATGCAGCTCTTTTTTGTCTTGGCACGATTGTTGCACAGCTTCAAGTTTGAGAACCCGCCAAGTTGTGATCTTCCCACTCTACAGCCTGATGTAGGAATTGTCCTCATGCCACAGTCCTTTAAAGTTTGTGCGGTCAAGAGGCACATATTTTGAGACCCTTCCATGTTTTGGTGACGCACATTTCACATTTTGACACATTATGTTTGACATTTTCTACTAACTAAGGCGGTCAGTAAAATAATTCACACGTTCTGGTCATGCAGCGTTCATTGTAATATCTAATTTGATTTGAGAAAAACACCTGGGTACCTGAGAGCTATTTAACGAACATTTTAACCGTCAGTGAGTCATTTATTCTGCATTTTCACCATGAATATTTGCCTGTGCATAACACAACTATACAAACTATATAGTCAGTATTTTTCACAGGTAAACAGACGATGTTTAGAGTAACTCAAATAAATCACCCTGTGCTTCCAATTTCCTTATTCTTGCACATAAACGACAATATTCGCAGCAATTTCATATCCTTGGAATAAAATTTCATGGAGTGTCTAGCAATTCGGGCCTGCCAAGGGAGAGGAACAAAGTTCGATTCCCGACCAATGCAATATACTTGCAGTAGAATAAAGTACCATTCTAGCTTAATGTAAGTTATACACACTTTTAATATTACATCCTCTATAAACCAGATTACGCTTGTCCAAATGTGACAAATACTATGGTTGACAATTTCATACGTCCAACGGTATCTCTATTAGTTCTCAGATATTTACGTCAAAACAATTTTTCCCTACAAATGCAACTGTGAAAAAAAATCACGCTGACTTTCTTATTTTCGCACCGTATTCGCGCGAGCGGGTCCGCAAAGAGCAGAACAGCGCTGGTAAGAGCACACAGATGATTTTACAGATTTTAGAGCGATCCTTCGCCGTCGTCCTCGAAAGCCGTTTTATTAACGGCCAAATACTCTTTTTCAAGAACGCCAAACATTACCATAATAATAAATGCTATAGAGCTTTTCATAAACACACGGACTCGTTTTTGTTTTTTCTCTGTTGTCAATAACATTTGCCGTGAAAGTTAATGTGCTTAAAATCCGTCACAACGGAAAACGATGAATGTGAACATGTCATGACATGTTAACCCGTTCCGATACAGTGACTGGCATCAATGAAACACAAAACGGTCCACTGGATTTTATTATAAACTTTTATTTTTTTGCGAAAGGCATATTACGTTCGTCGGGAATTTCTTATATCGATTTCTAATTCTACGCAAGGTAGCCGGTGTGTAATTTTTATTGTAATCGATTAATTTTCAACTTTATCAGCAACTGCATCGGCCGGAAAAGATGCTTAAATTTCATTAGATCATTACAATCACAGCTTATCAACAAACCCTTTTGCGGCATGAAATTGAATATGCAAAAATTTAACCCATCAATAGTTTGCCCAATTTGGGATCAGCTTTGAACACAAAGTCATGTTTGAAGAGCTGCTCTGGGCTACTTTGGCCTTCATTTTAGTTGCATGGGCTTTCAATGGATATTTTAAGGCCAATTCTTTGCCCCCAGGGCCTTTTCCATTACCGATTATCGGAAACTTGCTAAAGGTGGCCGTCGACTCACCGCATATTGACTTAATGAAGATGGAAAAACAATATGGCCATGTCTTTCGCTTATACCTTGGAAGCCAACTCGTTGTAATAGTCAGCGGTGAGGAAGCCATCAAAGAAGTTCTTGTCACTAGATCGTCCGAGTTCGCAGGGCGTCCAAACGTTTACACTGGAGAGGTCTATTCACAGGGCAAAGCAATCGTCATGACAGATTATTCTCCGCAATGGAGGCTTCATCGCAAAATCACTGCGTCTGCACTGAAAAGATACATGAATGAAATTTTAAAGGAAAGCAAGGTAATCGAAGACGAGTTCGATCTGCTTTTAAAGAGAGTGAGTTCATGGAATGGGGAACCTCATGATATCGCAAAAGAGATTCGGCCTGCTGTCATGAACGTGATGTGTACAATGGCTTTTGGTTCTAGATATGAACTGGATGACCCCGAATTTTTACGGATACTTGAGATGATCACTGGCGTGGCGAAGATGCTTGCGTCCGGGAGCTTGGTGGACGTGTTTCCATGCCTGTCTTTCTTACCGTTCAAATCCATCCAGACTGCAAAAAGGAGACGTGAGGAAAGAGATGAACTAATTGGCAGGATTTACAGGGAACACGTTCAAGCTAACAGGGTACAGCATCCAAGAGATTTGGCAGACTTCTTGATAAAGGCAAAAAAGGAGGCTGAAAACGAAGACGATTCTGTGAAAGGATTCCTCACTGACGAGCATCTCATCCTCTCTCTTTCTGAAGTCTTTATGGGTGGGTTAGAAAGCACTTCAAGTACATTGTGTTGGACACTCGTATACCTGATACATTACCCACATGTTCAAGATAAGCTGCATCAAGAGCTGGATGACGTCATCGGGTATAGTCGCCTTCCAGACCTCACTGACAAAAAGAATCTACCGTATTTGGAGGCTACGATTGCAGAAATCCATAGATTCTCGTCTCTTGCCCCTTTAGCTGTTCCACACAAGGCTACAGTGGATACAACTCTGCAGGGGTATAACATACCAAAAGGCACGACAGTGCTTGTCAACTTATGGTCTCTTCATCACAATCCAGAGATCTGGGATGATCCCAATGAGTTTAAACCTGAGAGATTCCTGGACGACAATGGCCTTTTCCAAACACCAAAAGCAGGTATTTTATTACCGTTTTCGGGAGGGCGTCGCGTTTGCTTAGGAGAGTCACTTGCCCGAATGCAGCTCTTTTTGGTCTTGGCACGCTTGCTGCACAGCTTCAAGTTTGAGAATCCACCAGGCTGTGATCTTCCCACTCTACAACCTGATGTAGGAATTGTCCTCATGCCACAGTCCTTCAACGTTTGTGCAATCAAGAGGCACGTATTTTGATATCCTTAATACATTATGTTTCGGTGACCAGCATTTCGCATTTTGACACCTTTCTTTTATATTCTCTACTAACCAAGGACGTAAATTAATTCTCACGTTTAAGGTGTTGTGGCGAACGCGAGCACATGGCGATGACTGAAGTGCAGTTTTCTCGCCTAGCTAAGCACCAATGCAGTTCATGCCTGTCAAACAAGTCCTCGGACTTGATGCGAATTTTATATGCAGAAGGAGTAATGTTGAAATAATCGGAAATGCTCTTTTCTCTGAAGGATAAGATAGTGAGTTCTGATGGTGAAACGATCAAACAGAATTTCTTTAGATATGTCGTTAAATTACACGGAGAATATTGGATATAGGTCAGTCGAACGACAACACATCTCATTTGCACCTCATTAAAAAACAAAAGTGCACCGGCATTGTAGTATTCCTCTTTCCTTTAAAAACTGAATTAATTTTCTGCAATTCCGCATGTCACTCCATTTTTTCAAGCAGATGCATACTTTGATAAGGTTGAAGTGGCTCTGGGGGACAAATGCAGGTCCAGCATTTCAGGCATTAAAACGACACCGTTCTGGATCATGAAGGTAACTGGAGTCGCGCAAAAAGCCTTTTCTGCTCATCTGTTAGAAAGAGAATAAGGCCCGATCCAAACGCCGCTCCGCTTATGTGCCGAACCTAGCTCAATAAAGTTTGACTAGAGAGCGACTTTGGAGCGACGGCTGATTCATACGCCGTACCTGGGTCGAACCAAAGTGAAATCCATACAATGGTAAAGGGGCCTTGGTACAGGTAAAACTTCAGAGTGTATTCTATTAAGATTATAAATTATCACAATTTATGCGTTAGGTTCGGCACATGACAAGAGCGCCTTGTGAATCAGCCGCCGCTCCAACGTTGCAAGGTGCGACAGACGCTGCCGAACTTAACGTTTTTAGCCGCTCCAAACCTAACCTGCCGAACCAAATTGATTCAAACGCCGCTTTTCTGCCGCTCTTAACTCATCAGTTAGGTTCGGCGCATGAATGGAGCGGCGATTGGAACGGGCCTAACAACACCTCATTTGCCCCGGATGTCGCCTGTGTACGACGGTCAGAATGAACAATACCCTCTTTGGGCAGAAATACGTAAATGTTATTATTCACTCAAGCGTGACTAAGTATCAACAGAGCTATAAGTGAGCAACAACTTGTGCCTAACTTGTAAGCACCAGTAAAGTGCTGAACGGACATCCACTTTTCCTCTCGTAATTGGCCGATATGCATGTCCCAACAGAAACATATTCGGCAAAGACTTTGGAACATCCAATCTTAAAGCAAGCATTCCAAACCCAGGAAGATCGAACGAGACTCTGCTCGCAGGGTACTCAGACCCGGACCTTCCACCAGAACTGCTCTTAATCTAGGAAGGGAAAAAACACATTCTAGTCATTTAGAGGCACAAGAAGACTTGCTGCAGATGTCTTGGTGCTGGTCACGCTTAAATGAATGTCTAAATTCCCCGAACTACAAATAAAAAACGGCAAAGACACATAAGTGGGACTTTCAACCACACATCCTCGGGAATAACGAGAGTAAAATAGCAAATAGCAGTTCTGCGGCGGGTGGAGCTGTTGCGCCGTGGACCTCCACAGCCTAAGTCCTTGCCCTAATCCTAATCCCAACAAACGAACCCTAAAACTTAACCCCAACCTTTCATCCAAACGAGTTTGGATGCTATATTTGAAGTTTTTGCCTCTTTTTTTTCACATGATGTTACTGCCGTAGAGTGATCAGAAAAACAACAACGGCGCGAGTATTATTTCTTGAATATTCAATAACTTGAACGGGACCGATACCATTGATTGCGCTCACACTTGAAGTCCTCATTCTTTTCTATGAGAATATTTAATAACCTGAACAGGATCATCATAATTGATTGCACATATACAAACCACACAATGAGCTATGTCCACACGCCTGAATGACAACAAATTTGAGAACGCTTATGACAATACGATATTTGCGAGAAAGAGTTCTCTCAAGTTAACCAAACAAATGAACGACACAATACGTAATCGTAGCCTGTGGGAGTGAGTGATTACCTTATTCCAAAAAATTGTTTTGGAACAATTTATGAAAAAAGCATTCTCCATAGAAGTGCGCTGGAGCACTGATAGAGGTTTTGCACGGTAGCCATGTTGCATGGCAGGAAAAATGAAAATGTTTTGCATTAGAAAGAACATTTGTTCCCATAGCAAAAAGAAACTATTGTTCCTGCCATGCAACATGGCTGCCGTGCAAAAGCTCTATTGGGGACACTGTAAACTGAAATTAACAATGAAAACAAATCAAATCAAATGTTGGTTTTTGAGGAGAGGGAAAACCGGAGTACCCGGAGAAAATCTCTCGGTGCAAAGTAGAGAACCAACAAACTCAACCCACATATGACGCTGATTCTGGGAACCGAACCCGGACCACATTGGTGGCAGGCCAGTGCTCTCACCACTGCACCATCCCTGTAACCCTAGGATAACAGATGGTCAAAGAGGTATATACTACAGATGGTCAAAGATGTATGTACTACGCTATGACAGTTGCATTTTCGAATTATTATACAGTCAACAGAACATTGCGTTTCTGATTGCTCAATGACGAAAAATTAGGTTATGAAATGCGATAGAGTTTATACAATGCAATACGGAAGTTGCTATGGAAATACAGTGGTGAAGTAATTTTGTGGAGTATACAACCAATGGAAAATCTTATGAACGTGCTCGTTCGGGGGCGGAAGCTGAATAATTGGACCTCGGTTATTCATTATTCTTAGGGTTTTTTCTTTCAATTATTCATTATACTTTTAAGTTCTTTTTGATTATTCATAAATGACACCAATTTTTAGAACATTATCCGAAAACACCACCATAACACCATAACGTGGTTATAAGACATTGCAGCAAAACGAAATAAATTCTGTACATTCGACTATAAACTTAATTCTCAAGGGGATGATGTGTCTCCAAAAGCAGTGCTTTGCCAGTGGCTATTTTCACAAATTTGAATTCAGAGCCTGGCCTGCACAGCATAGCCTGGTTGGTTGCGGAACTTTTTAAGTTCCTAGAGCCGACATCAAGTTACTGTTTTTTTTTTTTTTTAATGTGCCTATACATACAGGTAACTCAGGCCCGTAGGCGGGCATTTTTTTTTGAGGGAGTGTGCGATCCAACGAGACGGACCAAAGGGGCTTGCACGGGCATGCTCCACCGCGGAATTTTGAAAATTAGGTTTTCCGAGACTGCATTTCATGCGTTTTGAAGTATGATATTATTCAAACTTTTGAACTTCAAAATTGACTTTTTTGGCGCAGAGACTACTTCACGTATGTATTTTACAGTTTTAGAGAATAATGTCAAGTTGAAACTCCGTATTACTCACTGGCTTTATCCTAAATTCATGTTCTTTCGTGGTAAAAATTGGTATTAGAAAGTGCTTGGTTTGCGCTAGCTTGATACCAGCTGACCTGCCGGTCGACCGCTTTGAACGCCCGCGCCTCCTTTTGGGTAACCTGGAACGTGAGCTGTACAAAAAAAAAAATTTAAAAACCATTCAGGTTTAGAAACATAAAATGGAAAGTTCCAAAAAACAAAACAAGGTGAACTTAATATCGCTTTACCGTCGGTCACGACTCCTCTTTTTCTCTGATTTCTTGCTTTTCCCCATTCTACACAATTCAGTATCCAACAATTACATCATTGATAAGCCGACCCTACGTACACCGTCGTTGACACACTGACACCAATTTGGACATCAGGCAATGGCCGTTTTTATACCAGCTAGAGACGCCGCATAATCCGTCCAGACGAATTATACTTCTCTCATGTTATCCATAGTAGTGTAAAGACGGGACAAACCGTGAAAGACGCATAATCTCTCTGCGACGAACTTGGGCAAATATTTTTTTCTGCGTAAGTGAAAAGGCAGGCAAAAGACGCATAATGCGTCTGGAAGAATCATCCACTTTAGTTTGTCTTCCAAGAAGCACTAAACTGGAAAGTTCGTCCAGATGCATAATGCGTTCCGTGCCCGTCTTCACACTAGACGAATATCTAAGTTGAAACGTTCAGACAGAAAACGATTCAAGAAGTCATTACGACAAGTTGTTTGGCAGATTCTACAATAGTACCAGTCTGACCTGAGTCTGAAGCTTCGGAACAGATTTGGAAGGAGTCTTTTGTAGTTTGTATGCAGTTTTCTTTAATTTCCTAATTGCCGACTGATTTCACGAAAACAGAAATTTCATAGTATAAATATAAAGCCCCTCTCAAAAATGTATCAAAAACTATGTTACAGGTTGAATTAAAATTTAATATAATTTAATTTCAACCTACAATACTCGTCACATTTGTTGGAACACCTATCCCCGTTTCCCCCTTCCTCCAATGTTGATTTCCACAACTACTAGTAGTCGCCCGAAAAATTCTCACACAACATTGAAATGGGGAAAGGGGGATGTGGTATAAAATACGATCTTGTAACACGATGATTCTGACCATTCGCTAAGTGTTCCAACTAAATATGTCTAGTATTGTAGGTATCGGAGAGGCTGAACATTTACGCACGCATGCGCTGACGGAATGTTTGAAGACGAGACGAGAAAAACATGCAGTACCTCCAGACGTGGCGCTGGAGCGTCGTACCAAACGAGTCATCCCGGGATTTCGGCCCGTGCGATCGCTTTTGGACGCAGTTGGCCCTTCGCTGCTTTCTGCTACCGACCTCGCCTCCCGGTACGGCATTGAGGGAGGGATATGTCGGCCCCTAAACCATATGAGACAAATCCCACGCCTACTCACAGCTCCAAACCGCCCTTGTCACTACAATTTAACGTAAGATTTCGATGGCTTATATATTCAAGAGAATAGTCATTTTATCTGTCATATGGTAAGCACTGGAGTCGCAGATTACAAAGTGCACGCATGCGCCCTGCCGAAGGTAACATACATGCATGCATAAAACTTTATTTCATCTCGAATTTCAGAATAATATCTTCGACACATTACAGCCAACATACATGATATATACAGATACATAACTAAATATTAAATAATATTTAAAGATATATTAATCAAAACGAAAAGCCGCTGTACAAAATCCGGCCCGGATTAGTTCAGTGGTACGGGAAAAATCAGGTAGCGCATTTCGCAACGTACTTAGTAAAAACGTAAGAAAAAGAACTAAGACCATAACTGGTTGTTCTAGGTTTATTGAGGGACAGAATGTAATTTCCACGAACATCATGCTTAAGAAGAGAACGGGAGAGAAAACGTATTTTTCATATATGCAGGACAAGCCTTTTCTTTCTTTAACTACTTTTATACAATAATATGAGGAAATTTTGAATGCGCTTATTGCATAGAGATGTTGAGTTTTGAAAAGCAGTGAGCTTATTATCAGAATTTTTCATATTTGATATGAATTATAAGTTAAATTTTTCATATGTGATGTATATCTGTAAAGGCAAAAGGTATTTGAAGTAAGAAAAGTTCTGAAACCGAACTAATCACTATCTAAAGTAAACCACCTGATGCACACTGTACCTCTTGAAAGTCGGTTACAGAAGCTCAGTCTGTAACTACTGGGAAAAAAGGGGGCTTTCTCATTTCTGTAAAGTTAAATAGATCAATTCAATGGAAGTGTAGTTCAAGTAGATTTCTACTTAAAGCAAAGACTAAATCTCTTAGTTTCATTGTTCCTTGCTCAGTTAAGATACATGTACAGTTGCAGCTGCTGCATTGATTGCTTAATATTTCTTCGTTCATTTCGCTTTTTGACTAAAACTTAAGTAGACAGTTTTCAGAACCGAATAACCTGGATTTTGTAGCGCAGTGGCCATTGGCGGAGATAACATGTGGCCAAATAGATTTCAAATTGCGTATGTTGTAACTTGCGTAGAAGATTTCCTATAATCAGAAAGGCGATGAAATGTAATCTACATTTACTACTCACCTGGTTTACGAGTGTCAATGGGTTCGTTCTTTTGGCAACTGCTGCTTTCCTTTCTCTATTCCTTTACAAAGCCTACCTTCACTGGTACAGCTGTATGTGAGACACTGCAGAACAGTGATTCACATCTATATAAAAGAAAAAATTCCTGGACAAGAGGGGGAGGGGTGCAGGGGCCCGCTGGGCCTACCCCTAAATCTACCCTTGATCATTGTGTTTACGAAAAGACGGTCACGTGAGGAACTGTTGCAAAAAGGCCTATTCCAGAAATGGAGTATTTAACGTTGTAGAATTTGCACTCGGCTGTCAGTTGTAATTGCCGAACTGAAACCGTACGAAATACCAAAAAGCGAAAAACCGCTTGTTTTTTTTTTCGCCGAAAACCCAATGCTAAAAATAGAAAAGTCGCAAGAGATACTAAGACCGAAAAACCAAAGTTTTTCAGCGCAAAAACCGCAAGGGGCTGTAATGATTCGATGGGGGAGAAAATCAGCAACACAGACTCGCTAAACACAACTATATTACAAAATGGCGGACCCTACAGAATGCTACTACCCAGTCCCCGTTCACTCAAAGAAGCTAACGTAACACCTGTTAATAAAAAAGACTCTAAGGAGCTTGCTTCAAACTATAGACCTATCTCCCTTTTGTGCCTGGTAAACAAAGTACTTGAACGCTGTATCTGGAATAGTCTCTACTACCATATAAAAAACGTCATCACCCCATTACAACACCGTTTCATGCAAAATCGCTCTTGTGTTTCTCAGTTACTGTCAGTCCTACATTCCATTGGAAAAAATCTCGAGAACAACCTTCAAACAGACATCTTGTATTTGGACTTTGCCAAAGCGTTTGACTCTGTGGACCACACCATCCTCCTTGAGAAGCTTGAGAGATATGGAGTAGTTGGACATCTACATAATTGGTTCAAGAACTATCTGCAAGATCGGCAACAACGAGTTGTTGTGGATGGATTCACCTCCAGTTGGGCCACCGTAACCGCCGGAGTGCCCCAAGGAAGTCTGCTTGGCCCATTACTCTTCATTATCTTTATTAACGACCTGCCAAGTGCCTTGCCTGATGGTTCTCTGACAGCCCTTTACGCAGATGACATCAAGCTTTATGGAAGTATCTTATCATGTCCAGGTGCAGATAAAGTGCAGCAAGCTTTAACAAATCTAGATTCCTGGAGTCTTCACAATAATATTAATTTCAACTCATCAAAGTGCAAGGTCTTAACAGTGACGCAGAAGAAAAATCCAGTGCGTTTTGACTACCACCTTGGCCACGTTGACTTAAAACGCGAGAACGAGGAGAAAGATCTCGGTGTCATGACAACAAGCAAATTAACGTGGGAAACTCAAGTTCTCATGGTCTCTGCTAAAGCGAATAAGCTACTCGGTCTTCTTCGTCGCACTTGTCCCATGTTGACCGACGTCAAGGTTAGAAGATCCTTGTACCTGGCACTAGTGAAGTCCCAAATGAGCTATGCAACTGAGGTGTGGTCTCCCAGCCACTCAACTCTAAAACAGAAAGCTGAAAGGGTTCAGAGAGGAGCTACACTACAAATAAAGCAAGGTGAACTGTCCTACAAAGAAAGACTGATTCATCTGAATTTGCTGCCGCTTACCTATGACCGCGAGGTCAAGGATTTAGTATTTCTTTATAAGGCTTTGTATGGCTATATTGACACTGATATTAGCTTTATTAAGAGTGTTAGTCGCGGCCATACTTGACGATCTCAATCAAGTGATATAAAGTATTTGGAGACGCCTTTCTGTAAAACAGCTACCTATCAGTCCTCCTTCTTTAATCGCAGTATTAAATTATGGAACCTCATATGTAAATTAATTCGGCCCTACGACTCTCTAAACATAAAGACTTTTAAGAACAGTATAACTAACTTGTACAAAGATGAATTAGCTAATGTCTTTGACCCCGACAAACCATGCTTATGGGGTCTTGCACGTAATTGTGGATGCCACTGGCAACAATAGTTTAATATGCATTTCTTAAGATTTTTACCGATTTATTTGGTCTCGTTTGCACCTTACCTCTTGGTCGTTTTTTTTTTTTTTTTTTTTTGACTTGTATGTAATTAATTATTTCAAAGAGAGACTCAGAGCAATAAAGTTGAAAAAACAAAACAAAACAAAACAAAACATAAACGCAATTTCTGCTGTTCATCACTTCCGCTACATATTCCTCCACCAGGTAGTATAATTAACAATTATTCCATGAGCGCGCGTTGGATATGAGATGGTAAATAGCCAACGAGGCGCGTAGCGCCGAGTTGGCAGTAACCAGTCTCATATCCAACAAGCGCGAATGGAATAATTGTTTTATTAAATTCCTTAAACTCCAAACTCCAAACTCCGAGATCCAAAAACGTTGATGAAGATGCGATGTTGTGAAATACCTCGTGGTCAGACAGACGCAGGCTCATCAAAAAAACATTTCTTACCTTTTCGCGTATCTCTAAGCTTTGAAAGTGATCCAAACTTTCCACAAAAACGTTTTTCTTTTGCTTTATACCGAAAGAAATTTCGCTTTCTGGCGTAAACGTTTTTAGTTTAGCAATGCTAAGCGCAATCATTTACCATATAAGGTCAAACTAAGGTATATGAGCTGATAACCGAGATTGAGTGAACCATTCAGAGCACGAGAATTGCATTATCCGAGGTTGAGAATTTAATAACACCAGTTAAATTCCACACTTAATGTCGGGAAAGAAAAAGTTTAATGTACATGAAATCGGAACTAAATCTCAAATACAGTTAGGCATATATCAGCGGAATATCTTCAGGAGAATGTATAGGAACACACATAGTCCTTCGTCCAGGTTGGTGGACACCTAGTACGAACAGGCCGCAAGGAGGAAGGGATGCCCGAACTTTCTTCAGAAGGTGGGACAGAACCTTGGCCTAGGATCGTTTTAGTACTTTCTTCAGCATCCTGTGATTTCGGCATGGTTTGCGGCTTTATCTCTCCATCTTTTGCGGGGGTTTCAAGGCAGGGCTCAGGCTGAATAAGCTTTTTCATGTGGCTAGCGTTTCTCATTTTGGTGGTTCCTTCCTGATCCTCTATGAGGACGGTATTTCCCTTTTTTTGGATCATTTTGTATGGTGCTGGTTCGAAGTTTAGGGATAAATTATTTTCACGGTTCTTGTTAAGCAGGATACGATCCCCCTCTACATTATCACTGTATCCTGCTGATCCCTTGGTATCTGCATACTCCTTTTGCTTAAGCTTGGCTCGTGCATCCCTCTCACGGTGAAGCTGCAGCCAGTGGGCTTCAGTGAGTCTCTCACTAGCTAGGAGTGGTGATTGTTGGAAGCTTGTCATTAAGTCGTCTACCCATTATGAGTTCAGCAGGAGAGAGTCCTGTTGAAGGGTGGGGTGTAGTTCGGTAGTGAAAAAGGAAATCATGTACCGCCTATGTAGTATGTGTTCTGCAAGTTTGCAATTCATATGATCTTGAGCAGAGTCTCGTTAGCGCGTTCAACTTCACCATTGCTTTGGGGCCAGTATGGAATCCCCTTTTTCTGAGTTATTCCCAGATATTCGAGAAAATGGTGAAAATAGTGGTCCATTGTCTTTTCGGACAGTGACAGGTAGACCATGCGTTTGGAACATACCCTCCATGGCCCTTGTAACATGTGCTGCATCTGTTTTCTTTAAGAGAATAACGTCAGGCCAGCGTGAGTAGTTGTCCATTGCCACAAGGAGATGATACCCACCGGGGATCTCCAGGAGGTCAACGGCGATGTTAGTTCAAGGACCCTCGGGGGTCGAATGGGTTCTGGTTTACTCCTTGGACCAACCAGCTGGCAGGGGGGCATGCTCTTATGAATTCATCAACCTGCTTGTCCATGTGAGGCCACCATACCTTCTGTCTAAGCCGTGCCTTCTTGCGTACCATCCCTTGATGGCCCTCATGTGCAAGCTTGATAGTACGCTTCCAGACAGACTGTGGCAAGATGATGCAGTTTCCTCGGAGAACAAGCTGTCCCAGGACCCAGATTTCCTCAGCTAAGGCTTTGTACATAGTACCTGATAGACGCCCCCAATCCCCTGAGGCCACTAACTGCAACGTGGGATCCTGTGCTGATGCCCGTTCAACTTCCAGAGCTGTAATTGCCGCTGGTATGGCCTCTATGGCAACGCTGCATGCATATTCTGCAGTTTCGGTAGCGTCTTGGCTCTGGGTTGGGTCTAGTGGGAGCCGATTCAAGGCATCTGCATGGTTGTCTACACCAGCTATGTGCTTGACCACATAGCGGAATTGCTGCAGATACAGTAACCATCTTTTAATGCGTTCTGAGGGAGGCGTGCTCTTGGCGCTCAGGACTGTGATCAGAGGCTTATGATCTGTATATACCTCGAAGTCAACTCCGTACAAGGAGAGGTACAAGAAGAGGTAAAACGCGCAAAATCAGCGACACAGACTCGCTAAACACAACTATATTACAAATTATAACATAACTTGGATAAAACGCACGTTCTGATTGGCCAATTGATCATTTCTATTTGCCCATCGGTGCACGCTCGCTGATGACAGCTGACGTGCGATCTAACTTAAGAAGAAAATGCCGTCACGAGCGCATCAGTCCTAATTTTCCAAGACATATTTTCCTCCTCTTAGAATTGGGGTGAACCTCTACAGAGCTCAAAATATAAAGATATAGCCCTAAAGATTAATCAGCAGCGGAGGAGAATTGAAGGTCTTAAAGCGACGAAAGAGCGTTTCGTGTTTGTACTGCTTTTGATTTCCAAAACACAATCTAAACTGTGCTTAAATATTCAAGCCGAATCGCGGAATTGAAATGGATTTTATGAGACCAGGGAAGATGCTACAGGAAGGTAAATGGTGTTTTGGAATGTCGATTTTCTTCTTGAGATTTATTTCATCGGCCATTTGAGTTGAAATAGTGTAACGTCGTTTTTTTGGATTGGAAAAGTCGTGCTGTTTGCGATAGCTTGATCGCTTTCAACAGAAGCGAAGCATGTGCAAAGACAGCGTGTTTGTGTCGACGCTCGCAAGAAAATCGAAATGTTTTCTCTCCTAAGAGCAAATTATTGTTGATTCCAATAAAAGTTTTGACTGGGAAAACTGTTTGTTCATGATCATCATTTTGTCTTGTTAATTCAAAGTTGTCTTAAAAAGACAGTTGCACGCTGCACGCTTACCATTTCTTAAATGGCGGACCCTACAGAATGCTACTACCCAGCCCTTGCTCAAGTGGTATAAAGGCAATTTCTGCTGTACATCACTTCCGCTACACTACAGGGGCAAAACTGCAAAACCTAAAATTTAAATTTCCCCTTCATTTCATGATTTATGGCCATTCTACGGCCCGTACAATTTTGAGAACATTCAAAACATCACACGTGCCCATAAATCACGAATTCATATGCGGCACTCGCGTTCTCTCCAATCTCCTCTACTTATTCTTTGACATATACTACACACGCAGTCACGCATTTACGATTGTTAACATCGAGATGAGAAGTCCCTGAATTCTAAAAGGAGTTTCGTTCGCTGAAGAACTTGTAGGTCGCGAAAACCGAGTAGGAAGCACTCATTTCTTCAATAATCTTGGTTACATATTGGAGAAGGGAGATTGGATTGAGTCGTGGTGAGAGCACTCCCCTCCCCATTCTCGTTCCCATATTTTATCGTTTCTCTTAGCCGGCAGGGCCTTGGCATGAGAAAACGAAAGTCTCTGCATACTCGTTCCCAGATTACGATGGGATCTGGGAACGAGAATGTTGCCTCCAATGTGGCCCAGGTTTCATTTCTTGAGTTAACGTCACATGTGGGTGGAGATTGTTGGTTCTCTACTCTGAGAAGGGTTTCTCCTGGTATTCCAGTTTCCCCTTTCCTTAAAAAACAGCTTACGGTTTGATATCAGTTGATTTGATTTGATTTCACAGTGTCCCCATCAGTCAATGCCAGAACGCTAAATACAGTTCACAAAAATAAATCATAAAATAATTAGGATAGTACCGGCACTGTCATTGGTCAATAGCTGTGTTTAGATGAGAGTATGGAAACAGCAGTGACATCTCACGAAGTTTCATTGGCTGGTGGGAAATATGAGCGTGTATCAAGGAAATCTGTTTCAATCAAGAAGTAAAAAAAAAACCCAGCATTTTCCTTCATTTGTCAAATTATCTTTGAGGGAATACTTTATAAAAGCAATAGAGGACTTTTCCATAGCCTCATCTAAACACTCGGGGGAGTTTGGAGAATTCTCGACAGTTTTGCAAACCCTCGACTGCTTCTCGGGTTTTCATAACTGTCTCAAAGTCTCCCAACTCTCCCTCGTGTTTAGATGAGGCTATGGAAACACGGAAAACGTCCTCTATTGCTCAATTAAGTATAGTTCATTATTAGGGTTGAGGGTCTGGATTTCCTTTTCACACGAATGTGGACTTTTGATAACTTTAGTGTTAATGCAAGGACAGGACTTTTACAAGATACAGCCATGAATTATGCGTCAAATTGATCGTTTAATTGTGTACTTTACAGACAGTATAATTTCCTTTGAAAATTAAACTTAATTATCCACAACTCAATGGTCATAAAACGCCCGAAACTGCTCTACTCGACAATGGCACGCGGGCCAAACCTGACAGTGGTCGATAAGAACACGTTCGCTGGTTCAGTCTTGAGCTCGTTCACTCAATATAGAACACGCTGTTTTGAAAATAAACGTAACATTGAAGACCATTCAAAGCAAGTGCACGCACCACAATGATCAGAAAAAAGTGTTTTCTCTCACCTCCTAACGCACGATCATAAATATCCACGAGGACGATGATGCGTCATGCCAGTTTGTTTGATTACATACAACCCACAGGAATTTTGTCATTTTTAGTATTCAAATGACAATTTCCCCACACTTGGGTCTCTATTGTAAGTCAAATTACCACACCTGGGGACCACAGACCTTGCATAGTACGTTAAAAGAAATGATCGATAGGCACTTACAACAAGTTTATTGCAGCACTCCTCCAGAGAGTAATAATAGTTGTTGGCAAACAGTCCCCACCAATTTTGTGCATTTCCCCAAATGAAGGCATATTCTAGATATTTCGCACGGTTCAGTTTTCACATAACAAATTCACATACATTCTGTACTGCTGAAAATACCCGTGAATAGTTTCACAAAGTATTTACAGCCATACAAAATGTGCAATGCCAGAACATTTCGTCATCAAGAGGGGTTAATGCACAAACTTGGTGGTATTTTTACAAATTTAACATAGAAAGTATCAAAAGGTAAGATTATTAAAGCACTACTTGTCATTGTTTGGTGAGATTTGGCACGGGTTTCTAGATCCATTTGTATGTCACGCCTGGAATAGGTCGTTTTCCGCTTTCATCCAGTTGATGTTTGTGACTGAGGTCCAGAATTGACCAGAATTTCATTTAAATTCGCATTTGGAGTATACTAGCAAATCTATAAACACAGAAAATATCCATTCGAAAACGTTTGGCAGGGTGGCATCTAGGAAGACATAAGTAGGGAGTAACTTTTGATCTAAAAGAGCTTTTGAACAAATATTTCTTCTCAAACCTGAAGGGAAAATACCTTCTATTATAGAAATTTAACGATAGAGCACAGATGGGCATGAAAAAGCAACATTCCCAGGTCCTCCCAACTTTCCAACATGGCGGTCGAGTCAAAATTTCCCACCCTGAGGACCGTTGTGGATGACAAAATCCCCAACCACGTGCGCTATACGAAGTCTAATTCCCGTGGGTTGCCCCCCGCCACCCCATCCAGGGCAAACCATTGATAGGTGCACTACATTACATTTTCTCTGGAGCAATCGAAATGTTTTCTGTATACACAACACTCTCGCGCTTCGGCTCTATTAAGGCTGCAGCCTCGTCAGCCGAGCGAAGAGTCGTTGGCAATAAAAAGACGATGACGGCAACGGCAACGTCACAAAACAATACAGTGAAACCTCTATTAAGCGGCCACGCTGGGGGAAACGGCTAGAGGCCGCTTAATGGAGGTTCGTCAGAAATTAGCATGATCTTTAGAAGAAACGTATCTTATTCTAAAACAAACACTTTTAGAGGCTTGTGACTCTAAAACCGAAGGAAAATACAATACTCTTAGAAAAAATATATTCTCCTCAAAATGTTGAGATGAGGTTCTACCAACTCAGCAAGAACAAACTATGGCGTAAACTGAGTTGATTTTACAACCGCAAAAAGAAGCAATGTCTGTAACTGAAACGTTGCATTAAGGGTCCATAATTAATTTTTAAACATTTTGCAAGGAAGTCTGTCGCTGAAAAGCCAAACTAAGTGTATTTAAGTCTTGGTGGCCGCTTAATAGAGGTGAAAACAATAGGAGAATAGACCATTTTACAGTTGTAGCTAAGTTACCTGGCCTACGAATGGAAGCGAGGCTGCCGGTGACCCTGTTTTGATACAAACCTCCGTGCTTTTGTAATGTTAATACGGACTAATTAGAATTACAACAACACAATTTGCATGATAAAAGCAGTGAGGTCTGTATCAATGCAAGGTCACCGGCAGCCTCGCAGCCATTCATAGGCTAGGTCACTGAGCAAACAACTGTAAAATGGCCTATTCTCATCGGGACGGCCAAAAGGTGTCCGCGGGCGCTTTAAGGTAATTCCACTGAAATTGTTCTATTATCAAACTTTTTCGGAAACTTGCCATAATTAACTTTCATAATAAGAACATTAAAAAAATGCAATAAAAAAATGGGGTCACCCCGCTTGTTTACACGTCAGCAGGCTCTTAAATTAGGGTATTTTTAATGGTTGCGCGTTAAAAAGTCGAATCACCTTCATACAGAATTAGGTCTTGGTTACTTTAAAGACACAGTTTTTTATTTTGAAAATAAAGCTTCTTTTATTCACAAAAGCAGTATTGCTCATTTACGCCGTTTTTGATTGCCTGGTTGTGGGATTAGTGCACTCTTTGGGACAGTTCCGTGGTTAGCTTGAAGTTCTCGCCTTGGCCAAAATACACCCAGTGCGGAACTGTTTTCCAAAAAAAATCATGTTCTACTATCAAACATTTTTTTCTTCTGCAAATATGTTCTTTTTTAGACTGGCCTTAGCAAATAGCTGAAAAAAAAAAAAAAAATCGGGGGTCACCTTGCTCCTTTGAGGGAAAAGGAGCACTTATTTCGCTATCGGGCTTAGTTTGAGTTAAATCACTTACGTTTTGTACGCGCACGTGCTCTTGTGCGCGCGCTAATGACGCGAAAATCGTGCGCAGTAGGGATGCGCAATGCAATACTAAGGAATTACCTTAATAGAGGTGGGCGCTTAATGGCGGTTCCACTGTAATACCATTGCTTAGGTAAGGTCTCTGTTACGAGCCTAGGAAGAAGGCCCATCAGGCCGGCGCTTATCTCCGGTTTCCGTAGCATGAAGCGACTAGGAGTATTTATACTCCTCCCTGGATGGGATGCTAGTCCATCGCAGGGTTACCCCCAGCATTACGCCGGTACCCATTTATACACCTGGGCGGAGAGAGGCACCGTGAGAGTAAAGTGTCTTGCCCAAGAACACCAAGTCCCCGGCCAGGCCCCGAACCCGGACTACTCAATCCAGAGTCGAGCGCACTAACCATGAGGCCACAGCGCCATTGGTTAAAAGACGAAAACTAATCGTGGTGCACGTGCGGCACGCATTTTAGCACATACCTTTGCGGTACTCTTGAGAGGAACGACGTGAAATCACCAAATTTGAGGGTTTAATGATAACGTGAGCGTACATATGCGATCCTTTCATTGCTATAATGTTACTTTGAAACTGTTCGTCAGTACCAATTTATTTTTAGGATGATTAATCCTCAGTGTGCGATGTGAACGAGATGAAATGTAATCGTGAAAGACTTGCGATATTGCAAAGTTATATTTTGAGGTGAAGTCGTCGCTGTCGTAGCTCCTTAAAGTCCCTATTATTGATCAAAGGAAGCACTAAGATCGCCCGAAAGGATGTCATTTCAACAGTGACAAACATCAAGCTCCTTCAAGTCCTCGGCTCTTCTTTGTAGCAGTTTTCACTCTTCTCTCTTTTTCTTCCTCTCTCGCATCCTTTCATACTCCAGTTGTTTCTGCTCCAAGTATCTGGGATCGGGAGGTGAAACGAAGTCTTGCCATTTTTTCTGTAAATAAAAACAAACGAAATTTGGCCCTCATCAAATTTTTCTCCAGGAAAATTTGCTGTCACTTTTAGAAGAAACTGATGAGATGGTCATATTGTTATTTAAGTCCTTTCTGAAGCATCTCAGCGGGCCGGGAATCCTAAATCCTCGAGTCTGATTGGCTAGTAGCGAGCTCATTTTTGCGACGCGGATTGCGGTCCGAGTTTTTTCCGCGTTAGTCGCGTCAAATTGAGATGTTTGGGAAAGTTTACAAAAAAAGAAACAGTTACTCATATAAACAACTTCCCGAAATGACAAATATTTAAGGAAAATATAAACAATACGACGATTTTGAAACCAACTACGTCTTTTAAACAAACAGAAAAAAAAGTTATCTACCGGTCTTGGTAGGTTGGTATGGGAAAAACCGTTCCCTTGGTCTCGAGTATCGCATGAGTAATGCCCTCGGCCTTCGGCACCGGGCCGTACTCAAGACACACGGACCTCCCATCCGGTAAATAACATATTTATGTTTGTTTGAGATGGACTCGCTGATTTTCCCATTCCTCGCTCCGCTCGGGCGCAAATGATACGACTCGGGCCACAAATAAACTATATGCCATAAATACACTGGTCATTTAGTGATTTGAAAATCTTGACCGGCTGCCAGGAATTCCGACACTTAATAAGAATTTTAAAGGAGACCATCGTCTCGAGATGCCAGCTACCCAAAGCTATCTTAAATTTTGATGATAAATGAAACTGGGAAGATAACGATGGTGACGTATTTGACTATAATACGATAGCATAAGCTAAAGAGACTGCAATCAGTGGTATGGAATGAAAAGGAAAGGCCTACCAGCTCCATTTTAACAGACACTCCTACTGGGACATTGTCCTGTAAATACTGAATGAAGATATCCGCCTTCTCAACTGGTACCTCTCCAATCTGTGTGAAAACATTTTAAAAGAAAAACTTTGAAATAGCGGTACTTTTTGCAAAGTTGCGTTATTTTCGAACTCTTCACAACAGCAAAATGCAATTCCTGAAAAATATTCTGCTAAACAAATAGATGCGGCTGTCCAATAATGCCGGGATCACAGATGACGTCTTCCGAACAGACGCAGGGCAACATGGAATCTATTTGTTTTATACAATAAAAAAGTAAAAAGGTCTTGATGCTGACGTCAGCTATGCGTATGTCATATAGGAGCTCTAACAGATCATGAATATGTGAGAACCAATCAAATGTGTGCATTCTTGAGCCTTTTAAATAAAGATTATTATTAGCGTAGAGTGCTGTCCATCCAAAAGCAAAGAAATCACTCTGACCAATTACAGCATACATGCAAACACAGCCAAAAGAACCAATCACAATTCAAGGCAGATTCACACCGGCGTGTGGGGAAGTCGCGTCTGATTCAGTCACGCAATCTTAGCCTCCGTTTTTTAATTTGTCTTTTTGCTTTTTTTTTTTTTAATACACT
The DNA here is from genome assembly GCF_036669935.1 of Montipora foliosa. Classification (NCBI taxonomy): domain Eukaryota; kingdom Metazoa; phylum Cnidaria; class Anthozoa; order Scleractinia; family Acroporidae; genus Montipora; species Montipora foliosa. The sequence continues at coordinate 17,174,996 of NC_090880.1, forward strand.
ACTAGACAGCTGATATGAGATGGAATGACCTAAATTTGAGAAACTGATGTTCACAAAGGTTTAGGGTACAGTAGGTACTCAAAGGAGAGATTTACAGCATTAAGGTGGATTCCTAAAGGTAAAGAGTGAGAGGCTGGCTAAAAACCACTCAGTTGAAGAAGGGCAGCGAAGAAGGATGGAAGAGCTGTAGTGTAGCCAAAAAGGTGGCACAGAACAGCTGATGATGAATTAAATGTCCACAATGAGAAAAAATCGAGGAAACTATGCTGCGCAATAATGCGGATGAATGGTAAAGGAAAGTTTAAAATAGCGCCAGATAATTTAAAATGCGAACCAAACGTTTCGAGAGTACTCTCTGTTCATCAGTGGTTTGAAAGTAAATGAAAAATGCTGAAGAAAAGTAACGCTCAAATAAAAACAAGCAAACATTATGCCCTCTAGCATTTCAACATTTCCAAAACAAGAGACCGGTTCTTCAACCATCCACTCATATACTTGTCCACCTCGCTAAAATAGTTCTCACCTTGAATACTTTCTCTTTCAATGGGAAGTAATATAATCAAATCGGAGGGATTGCAATGAGAGGCCGACTTGTCCCCAACTATGCTTGTCTTTTCATGGGTCACACAAAGGAGCAAATCTTTGATTAGTACACAGGAGCCAAACCCGGCCAATATAAACGATACATCAATGACATTGCCACGGCCTTTTCCGGTAGCAAGGGCGCGATCGAAGAATTTGCAACCTTTATGAATGACTTTTATCTAAGCGTCAAGTTCACCTGGTCCATCTCTGATGAAGAAATGCTATCTTTCGACCTTGTTTTAATGCCAACTTTTGACCGTCTTATAGCCAGCATACACTGCAAACCCATTTACACTCATTCCTACCTTGACCATACATCCTCGCGTCCCATTCGTTCTAAGAATTCCATTATTTACAGTCAGTTTCTACGTTTACGTCGCATCTGCACTCACAATGAAGAGTTTGAAAACATTGTTGATGAAGCACGCACTCGTACTTTAGTCAGACCAAGTGTGGCAGTCATCAATTCAGAACCAGCTGCAGACATCCCTTGCGCTGAGCACTCCACTATCAATCTGGTTTTAACATACCATCCAACAGACCAAGTTATCAAAAAACTCATCTCACAAATTTTTTTAACCCCTACGGGATGATGCCGACACTGCAGCTATTTTTCAACCCGTGTGAATCCTTAGCCTGCGAATACAGCCGCCTCTCATCGCTCACCGCCGCTTGGGCCGTTCAAGCGGCGGTGAGCGATGAGAGGCGGCTGTATTCGCCGGCTAGTGAATCCTGTGTGCTTATCAACGTGATCAGAACCTGCGTGACTATCGAGTCAAAAGCACCCTCGCTTACGTTCCTCTGTGGCTGGTCCCGCTGCAACATCTGCCCCCACACCAATACCTCCACATTCATCGATACTCCAGGTGGACGCATCACTGTTACATCGAAATACACCTGTGTCGGCGACAACGTGGTTTATGCCATCAAATGCTACGCATGTCACAAAATCTATATCGGAAAAACTGGTAGACGATTGGGTGACAGATTTAGGGAACATCTACGTTCCACAAGAATACCAGACTCCGATCTTCCTGTTGGACGCCATTTTGCTTCCCCGGGGAACACAACTCAGAACATACTGGTTTCTGTAATCCGTTTGGATTTCAGGGATGCCGCAGACAGACGCACTTTTGAGGCCAGGATGATTTTTAGACACCACACCCTACACCCTGGTGGTCTCAATGTGGACTTTGGTTTTACAAAAAGTCAGCGCGTGCTGTAAACGTTGTAATTTTTGTTTTTATTTGAGCCTTATAGGGCCTGGCCAAACGCTCGCAACATTTTCTACGCAGGAGTTCGATATTTGTGTGCGGACATCAAAATCAGTATGGAGGACAAACACACTGTTTTTGAAAATGCCTCTGGCGCTTTGAAACAGCAAGTGGACCTAACGCGCATGCCCTGGCGCAACAATGTTGTGTAAACGTGGCCAAACGGATACAACATCGTGCAACATCCAAAATGATGCACGAAAAATTTGACTGTTTCCAAATTTGATCCAACATGCTGCAATATATCGCAACATATCGCAACAGGGTGGCCAAACGTATGCAACATGTTTTACGCAACAATGTTGCAAGATGTTGCGTTGAAATGTTGCCAGCGTTTGGCCAGGTCTTTCCTTTGCACGCGCATTTTTCAGTTGCTTTCAAACCACTTACATTTATGAAGAAGGAGCACCCTCGAAACGTTTGGTTCACATTTTAAATTCTCGTCCACAATGAGCGTCATCTTGGCTTTATGCCAACGTTATTCCAACGTTATGCCAATATTGACTTTTATCTCGACTTATGCTAATTCCAAGAGACATTATCACAAAGAGAAAGCTCAAGCTCAGTATTAGCTCAGTGTTAGATGAGCACCAACTCGTGTAATGCATTAACGTGCATTGTCTTCCCTTTTCTTTATTACAAGGCTACCTCAATCATCCGGCCATGTTTCTTCAAGTGATATGTAAGACTCTGCTTTCTGTAGCTGTCTGGTGGGTAAGCCAGAGTCTGGCTAAACTTCTCTGTGGCAAGGTTAAACCTGACAACAACAACAAAAATACAACCCCTACCGTCATGAGTTCCTGCTGCATTGTTTCGTAAAGTTTGTTTAAGCCATGGCCATGACCAAAGCGACTCCTCTACGAACTTTGATAAGGTGAGCACAAACAGTTTGGAACAAAAAAAAATGACAGTTTAGCTAACGAAACTAAGTACTTAAACAACGTTTTCAGGAGGAACAACTATAGCACAGATTTCATCAAACGCAACACATACAGCAGCCAAAACGACAACCGTTACTCAACCGTTACCATAGTGACAAAAAACGTAAGAGGGACTTCTGAAACTATCGCACGCATACTACATGTACGACCTACAACATACTGTACGCGCTGGGCCACAAATTATCTATAACGACTTTCCGACGCTTACTAACGAATGTCAAAGACAAGGACGACCCCAAGGACAGACGGGAAGGAATATACAAGCTCACATACTGTGATTGCCAGGCCACTTACATTGGTGTAACCGGTAGGGACCCTAAACCCACGACTTACAAAACACAAACGAGCGACTAAGAATGGTGATCTCAATAACAAAATTGATGGAAGGTTCATTCAAGAACAAAACACACTATATCGACTGGGACTCTGCTAATTGCTTACGAACTATATCAAACCGTTTCCAACCTCTACTCTCGACTTACAAACGATTACTTAACAGAAAACGTTAACTATACTTTTCCCTCTCAGCTTACAAACCTACAGCGAAATAAACTTACAAACCGGATCGTAATGCACCAATCACTATACTCACAACCAATGGACCAATCACACTACATGTACTTTTCCCACTACCAATCACAATACAGCCCAGACCATCAATTAAGCAACAACGACAAATTCAAATCAAATAATTTTAGATTGGCTAGAAAAAAGAAACTAAAAGGCTACAATGACAGGAAGAAGCCCAGTGGCACCAGTGTGCCATTTGCATGAATACACATGCGAACAAATATCCACATGTAGTTTCTAAAGAAACTGTGGTGCTGCGTCGGCGGGAGAGTGAAACAGGAAAATTTGGTTTCATCAAACGTGTTGATAAAGGTTAAATTACCACCTTGAACGATTTGGAAAGCTGATGTTTCGAGTGTTAGCCCTTCGTCTTCCGCTCTGACAAAGGGCTAACGCTCGAAACGTCAGCTTTCCAAACCATACACATGCGAATCCCACTAAGACCAAACTCTACATTTGTCTTATGCAGTTCCAAATTTAATTCCAGATTGTCTTGTAAAAAGCCAACTGATTCTCTTCTTGAGTTGAGTTTCTTAAGGCTGTCATCAAAATTTGAATAGAAAATTAATAGTTTCTCTGTGTATGTGGCCTTAAAAGCCTCAAGCCCAAAATAGCTCGAAGAAGGAGCATAAAAAAGATCCATTTTTCCTTAATAAAGCGGTTTTTTTGTGAATAACACAACAAAATGTCGAAAATAAAAGCCAATGCTGCAAACGTTCTTTAGTAGTTATGGAGCATTAATATTATAATTAATTACACTATATTATTATTATAACCGAAACTTACTTTTTTGTCACTTGCAAATTCATCATTTTACTTGAGCTGACCACAAATTGACTGAGGTTATCCAGTACAGCACCATCTAACCCTTCCAACTTAATCAGCAAATTGAAATATACCAGTCTTCTCTTAAGGAATTGTTTGCTCTGCAAATATATGTATTCATCAACATGATTAAATATTCTTAAATGTTAAATGTTGCATATACATGAACAAACACTGTTTGCATACTTCCCATAGATAATGTTGCAAGGTGCGTGAAAAAATGAGGGCAATAACGGTTAAATGAGAACTAATCTTGTCCATCGCCGTGTTAAGAGAGGGTGCCATTTAACTACAGAAAGACAATGGTTGCTGTTAGGAAGCTTTCTAGTCAAAGAGCCCTACAAAAAGGTTGCATGGATGGTAACCTTAATGAAGTAACTTTTACAACGGAAATCTGACATCACTTCAATCAGAAGGCGCATGCGCAAACTAGTCCCAGTCCTCTGCCATGCGTGTCAGTGAAAAACAGGTAAAAGCTCTCCGGAAACAAAAGGAACAGGCGTTTTTTTACCGGATGGGAACCTTCCTGTCATTTTTTGTAAACTGTATCATGGAATTTCTATTTCGACAAAATATGGAACTGATATTTTGAAAAGTGTATAAAAGGAGGGCCTTATGACATCATAATCTTTTTGAGAAATAATTTCTTTCAAAATCCATGCTACAGATATCGTGGTACATGTATAATGATCTCATACTGTTGAGTTAAAAATTTGTGAAAAACATGGTTAGCTCACTGAGGTTTTAGGTATTTTCTGTTTTGATCACATGATTTACCAAATATGGTTGTGAGTCCAACCAGACAAAGGAATGTTACATGTAAATAGAACACACTTGGCAAACTAGCTATGGAGTTAAAGGAATTTGAAAAATGGCTATTTGAAGCGGTCTGTAGCAGCATTTTGATAGTTAAGAGCCACCCCCTTAAGGATTATGGCATCATTCTTTTCCACATGACAATCAATTTCAAAATAATTTCTAAGAATAAAATTGCCCCCTCTCCCACCCCTAAACAAAAAAATAATAACATAAATAAATTATTTATGTTATGGTTTATATTTGGCTCAAAAATTTTCAAACTAGTTCAATTTTGATCCTTTGTTTCAGATTATGATAATGAATGTTACTGACAAAGACAAATCAAAATTGAACGGGACTGAAAAAAATTAAACCTAGAAAAATGAACTACAACAAATATATATTGAGTATAAATAATTATTGTCATCACCTCTATTTCTGCAATAGTTGCAAATTGGCAGCACTTGTTTGGTAAGTTATAAGATGTTAACCTAAATGGTTGATCTAAAAAGAAGAAACAAGGTTACAGCATATTCTATCCTTCTTTTAGCAGCATCATAAGTAAAAGGCCAAGGAAAGGTTCTTCTTGCTTTATCCCTGCCACTGGGGTTTGAAGCAATAAAATTCTCTAAGCAGGGATTCCAAACAGATTGTTCTATGGCACAGTATTGTGTGTACTTGCCTTGATGACAAAAAGTAATATCACAATAATAGGTCCAATTTGCATATTTAATCCCTACTTTCATACACTATTTCCCTGCTTTGGTGATGCCTAAGTTTGGAAAAATGTCCTGAGGAAAGAGCTCATCAACATTATTATGTGTTATGGAATGAACTACATGTGAAGACAACCCCAATAACTATGCTCAATATGTTATTGCAACAGACTCATACATCTCCACAAAAGTAAGCTCCATGTATAGACCACTTTCATAAATGGTGACCACTTTTACATTCTTTTGTATTTATGGTAATTAGACCTACTGCCCTCATTTTAAAACAAATATACTTTTGAAATTTTTTAGTCGTAGCGAGGCAAGAAAGGTCATTAGCATTAAAACAAAAGAACATTTTGAAAGAAGTCTATATATATCTATTCACTTACAGGACGATTTATTAAGTTGGTAATTTATGTACTGCAGTAAGACAGATTAATAATGACCATATACATCAAGCCAGAATAAAAATATTTCTAATAATAAATAAATAATTGAAGTAAAACCATGTCATCCAACCAAGAAAATAATAATAAGATGTCATGCTAAGTTATGCCTGATTACAGCTTAAAAGAAGAGTGGGATTAAGATATTTTTCATTCCCATGCATTTCTGAGTAACTTTTTCCTATACAGGCTGCGTGCAGTTCACAGAAAGTCAGGCACAACAAACCAATAACAAGTAATCTGGAGCTTATTGGGCCTTTCATAACGTTGCAGATTTTGAAGATCAAATTTCAATGTTTTTTTCTCTTGAACCATTATTTTGTCACAGTGATACATGTACATGTAATTCATGGACTGTGAAATCCAAACCAACTGTGGTAGAACAAAATAAGCCTGTAGAACTTTACAAATTTGCTGAAGGTGGCCAAATATAAACCTGTTCAAGACAGTAACTGATGCCATTTGGGAAACAAAACTGTCAACTGGAATTTGCACTTCACCATACCACTTTCAGGCCTTCTGATAGGGTGCGATTAAAAAATGCAAATTATGCGATTTTTTCAGGGCAGATTGTGCGATTAGAAAGGCCAATTATGCGATAAATAATGTAAATTATGCGATTTTTTTCCTCAGCAATTTTAAGCTTGTTTTATAAGGTTTCAGGTTAAGAAAAACACTTTTTTGCTGCCATAAAGACATTTTGAACACAAAGGAACAGTAATTACGTATCTCGATCGACATTAGTTGGGATAAATAAAAAAAATGAGGTCTTCTGCACTACCGGTGCACCACGTTAAAAGTTGAAAGGACACAGCTAACATGCCAAATGAATGATCAAGGTGCTTGACAACCACGAACTTCCGAAGATGGTCAATCACAATAGGGCCATACCCCGATTTATACGAGAGAAAATAAGCCGCGGCTTTCTCTGGCCGCGGCTTACAAAAGACTCGAATGTTCACCCCGTATAAATGGTACAAAATCTACGTTCACGTCTTTTTCAAGCCGCGGCTTATATTGACCTCGGAATATATATTCGTATAAATAGTTCCTTTTGCGTATTTTGTAAACCGTGGCCAGAGTAAGCCGCGGCTTATTTTCTCTCGTATAAAAGGCCCTAATATTGCACGACCAGAAAAACATCAGTCCATCGTCCACGTGGAGCGTACCTGTGAGGTACTTTCTTGCTCGATCGTGAGCTGTCAGATTGGGCGGAAGGTGGGAACTTCCTTCATCGTCGAAGAAAAAGCGAGCGTTTTCACAACAAACTTATCCATGATTTATTTTTTTATTAGTTTTCAACGAAAGAAACTACATTTTGCCGAAAAACTTACAACTTCGCTTACTTTTCACAAATCTCTTCTCTAAGAGAAGGCAACTGTGTCATTTCAGTGGTGTGTATATAAGGGCGTGTTTGTGTTGCACCAATAGAAGGAGACTCGTACCAGGTCCCCGACATGAAAAATAAAGCCTTGAACTTCGAATGTTTACGAAATCGAAGGTGACAAAGGTTTTTTAGCCTTTTTCCAAGATAAATCATGTTAAAAATGGGGTATTTATGTAGGAATTTCTAAGAAACGTGTTGATTTATGTTTCATTTTATGAATTTTGTGCGTCCTTTTGTGAATTATGCGATTTTTCGTGAATTGTGCGATCGGATGCGATTTGAGGTCGATTGTGCGAAATCGCACCATCGCGTAATATCAGAAGGCCTGCACTTTGTGAATAGGACATTTTACAGTTGTTACCTCAGTGACCTACAGTGAAATTGAATGGCTGCGAGGCTGCTGGGGACCTTGCATTGATACAGCCCCCACTGCAATGCTAATTAGTCCATATTAAGATTACAAAAGCATGAAGGTTTGTATCAAAACAGTATCACCTGTAGCCTCGCTTCCATTCTTAGGCCAGGTAACTTAGCTACAACTGTAAAATGGTCTATTGTCTATTACACAAGTTATTTCACACAAAAAATCCTAATAATTGAACACTGCGTTTTACATAATCACTAACTATCATACTTACTTGATTTATACCAAAATAAAACAGAAGATAAGCTACAAAGCAGTAAAAAGGAAAGAGTTAGTTTACATGAAGAGTGGAAGTAGGGGAAGGGAGGGTTTTCGGAAAACAAGCATGCAGGATCCAGAATCGTGCATCGAGGATCGAGGATCGATCACAAGCTGAACTAAAGCATCCCTCGATAGACCCTGTCAGGAATTTTGGTGTGGATTGAATTTACATTTAGTATGAAGTGAGGCCTTATGCGTCCCATGGCGCAAAAAGGACTGATGATGATGATGATGAAGCCACATGTGATTAAGACTTGTAAAAGTGCTTTTTCCCACCTGCATAATATCAGAAGAATCAGAAACTGCATGTACCTTGGCAGAGGCTCCACGTACAGAGAAGCTAATACATTGAACATGCATTTGTGTCAAGTAGATCGCACTGTTGTAATGGTCTCTTGTATGGACTACCAAAAAACTTGATATCAAAATTACAGAGAGTACAAAATACAGCTGCTAGAATTGTATACTACATGCCTATGTTCTGTCACATAACACCAATTCTGTTTGTAATGACTTACAGTGCAGACCAGAAATATGCGTCCCAAAAAACGCGTGCGGAACGAGCATACAAAAATTGCGCACACACGCCTGCGTTTGTAACACGCGCATCAAAAACGCGCATTCATCAAAGATAATTAGTATGTATGAGTTGGCCCATTGTCTTTTCATTGTTTAAGTTTTATTGTTACTTTCAGCGCAAGACAATGGCTATGTCAACAGCGAAGTGTTTGATTTCAAATAACGGGTGCTTCCAAGTGAAATTCGAGTCAACAATGCACTCGCTTCCGCTTCACATTTAATTTCAGACATTTGAAAATTATTTACTTTCACTTCTCGCTGCATCAACAAATGACATAATGAGGGGAGTAAATATTTTTCTGTGATTAAAATGTAAAACAGGACTATTTTCAATTTGAAAGACATCGGTTTTGCCAACAGAAATCGACGGTCAGTAAAGTTAGTCGATCAACAACAAATATCGCTAAGAGCAAGACTTGGACGAACGGCGGAGTGAAATGCAGTAAAATCAACGAAATAAGGAGTATATTCGTTCGCAAACAAAACTTACTTACACCATCTGTAATACCGGTACTTTCTCGAGTATTTCAAAATAATTTTTGTAATGCGTGCATGACATTCAAAAGGCGTCTCGGCATTGTGTCCTTTTGCAAATTGAAGCTGTATTACTTCAGCAAGATTCATTGGAATGCGCTCAGAGTTGAAAAATCTCTTCTTTGAGATATCTTCTACACCAATTTCTTTCTTTAGTTAAGCTTTACAGAGGAGAATAAAACACGGGGTTGGCTGGAAGCATACGGAGTGAAACCCTGTGTGACAAAAAACGCCGAATTCATTCAAAGATACATGCGACTTTCAGTTGCCGGCTGTTTTATTTTCTTTCAGTTACTCATGAATGCAAAATATTGTTTGTTCAAATTGATGGTTTTAAGGCAGTGAAATTAAAGCAAATCTTTATGGTAGATTAAAACAATTTGTTAAACATTACGTAAAACTACAACGAAATGAAGAGAGCAGTGCAATTATGGCTCAATCGTAGAATATTAGGGTACTATTCCCCGACTTTCCACGAAGATTTCTACCTGTATTTTACGATTTAAGTCTCTGATTTTATACTCGTATAAATAGTCCCTTTCGCGTATTATGTACGCCGCGGCCAGAGTAAGCCACGGCTTATTTTCTCTCGCATAAACGGCCCTAATGTCGTCTTCTTTTGTTTGAGAGCCTGGAACCAAATGTTTACTTGTCGGAGCCTCAAAGCAGTTATCTCATGACGACTTCTGTGGCGCCATTCTCAGTATTTGACGTTCGCGAAAAACTTGGGCTGTTACAAAAACTCCTCAGTAGCGCTGTTTTCTTTTTTTCCCGAAATTCTTAAGCTCGACAAATTTTCTGCAAAGCACTTTTATTGCGAAGAATTGGCGGAAAGGTCAGAAGCTACGGCTACACGATTATTTTCTCCATTGTCTGGCATTTTCTATGACAACGATCCAAACTGCAGTTTCGGCAACAGAAAGGTCAAAATAACTTAACTATCAGTGGTCAGCTGCAGGATGACAACAGAGTTTTATTATTTTTCATTCAGTGAATGTCGAAAGAATTTAAAACTTTCTAGGTTCGTTTCGAAAACTCACAATGATCAGTTGACACCGCTCTTCAATTCAAATGTTTTGGTAAGTTGATCACAGAAATTAAATATTCATTTTATCGTCTGTCTATTGTTTCGTGGAACAATGAACATCACATCTATGATACGAGTTTGCATAACAAAAGGAAAAACGCGCATCAAATGCGCGTTTGGAAACGCGCATTCAAAAACGCGTGTGCACAAAAAACACGCGTGCGTTTTGCGTCTGCGTAGGACGCATATTTCTGGTCTGCACTGTACATTAGCTACCGGTGAAATTCAGAATCAACTACAAGATTACTATTACTATGTTTAAGTGTCTTCACAATACAGCACCACACTACCTATAGATCAAGTTTATTATCTGTTCAAATGAACTCAAAGACGTTGGCTACAATATTATTGGTGATCGGGCATTCAATGCTGCCACACCTAAACTGTGGAATACATTAATACCATTGATTGATAACTTTAATTTATTCAAGAAAAAATTGAAAACTTTTCTTTTTAGACAAGCTTTTAATGATTTCAAATGATTATTTATAAATGATTATTTATATTAGTTCTTATTCCCCTAGTATTTTTGCTTTAACTACCATTTTATATTTTATATGCATTTATATATTTTATTAGTGTACATATCTCGCAATATACTTGTTTTTAAATGTAAGTACATTTGAAAATTGTATTGTACAATTTGTGCTATAGAAATGTTATTATTATTGTTATTTTTTAATTTATTATTATTTTAGTAAATCAAGATTAATAGAAGACCTGTAACCTTTATGACTCTATCAAAATGGAAACTGACTGAACCCAGGAAATTGATAGAACAACCCTTTCAAGCAAAATTAATTATGACAAAAAGGAATAAATTGAGTTATCAGCCTAACACTAGATG
>NC_090880.1:17193769-17198769 GCF_036669935.1 Montipora foliosa
AAATCTGCGCAGGAGACATTTGTGGGCACTGGGCAATAACTGCAAAGCTCAAAATGCTAGGCACTCACAATATGTCAAGGGTAGTATAGTGTAAGAAAAGTATCCAGTAGCTTTACTTTTTGGGAACATCCACAAACCAGAAATGAATCCGTGATGCTGGCTCTAACGCTTAATTCTCTCCTAGTCACAAGGACAGAACGTTGAGCTGCTGTTTTGGCTACGTCGCCTTGAATCAAATATAGATAGAGTCCTTTTTCCTCGCGCGCTTATATCGCACGCGCTTTTCAGACGAATTGATAAACGACATCACAATGAAGTGAATAAAACAACTACAGAGGAAACAGCATGACGTTGAATTGAAAAGCGTGTTTCAAAAACCTAGAAATTTGGGAGACGAAACTGAGAGATGACAAGAAGGTTGCGACGAATACTTAGTTTAATCCCTTTTCTCTCGGGATGTATTACTTTGTGCTCAGGTACAGATTGCACGGTTTTAGATAATTTTCTTCAATTAACTGACTTTTTTTTTTGGTTTGCTTTGTTTTGTTTTTGTTTTTTTACGACCTTTTTAATATGGATTTTGTCTTCGATTTGGATATAAAGTTATGATTATAAGTCTTGTCCAATGTTATGCTGTCAGTTTATTACCTATTACCAAGCCTAGATAGTTAAAAAGGTAGATATAGCAGTAACCATGCAGTCTGGTTAATTATACTGCCTATGGTTTAAGGACTGTTAAATAAATCGGATGCAGTCAATCCTTCAAACCGTTAAATCCTAGCGAAAAAAATGATGAAACAAATTTATCAGTCATGAAGAGGACATTTTCAGCAAATCTGCTTGAATCCTCCACTCTTGAACTCGCGCCAGTTAAGACGCCATGGCCAAATGCTAGAAGTATGCGCTCAAGCTGAAGCATTTCTCTTGAAGCTCGTTTCTTAAAAGTTCTAAAATGTTTTCTGCGCCCGAAAAACCATTTGAAATTCTGCATTAAATCTTCATCCTAAAAAGATGCTCTTTTTCATGAAATGTTGAGATGAGGAAAACCGAAAAAAAAAATGCAAAGTCTCTTGTCTTGAATTACCTTGGTTTTGAAATGGAGAATTTCAAGTGTGTTTATGCTATGATAACACGGCGCATGAAACTTTACGATAATTTCTCTCCCTTTTTCCCCTTCGTTTAAAAAACGTCAGTGAAACCATCTGTAAGTCTTACTTTTGACATTTGCAATTTCTTTCAAAGTGTCTGCAATACAATTTGAAGACGCCACTTCCATTTCCTACGAAGTTTCAGAGGGCGAAGACGTCAAACTAGCCTGTCCGACTAATGAGCCTGCTTATTTCACGGCACTTTCATTTGAACACCCACCAGTGCCCTCTTTTTTCCTTGCACCAGATGGGAAGAAAATCATCCAGGAAGGGCAGACATTTATAATTTCCAACATAACACAGTGGAATACAGGGACCTACACATGCGTAGTAAAGGACAAAGAGCTGAATAATGCGGAGCTGCAAGTTGCAGATGTTATCGTCAAGTCACGTATGTATCGAAGAAGGGAGACAATGGACTTTAATTTTATAGTACCCTTATGCTCTTGTACCCCGGGTACCCCTGTCAAGTTTCTCCTTATTCTCGTCCCCAGAACCCGCTTTTCTTTTGGCCAGCACCAAGAACACGGTCTCTGGCCTCAGCCGTAAATACGAGCATGCAGTCGCGATAACACTGTAATGTGTTGTAACCGTTGACGACCATCAACTTTATTGTTTCAAATTTCTGAGAATGCGTAGAATAGACGGAAGTCCATGATTCGCGGACTTCCGGCTTTGGCTGTGGCCAGAGTCCGTTTTCTTGGGGCTGACCAAAATAAACGCGGACTCTGGGGACGAGAATGGTATCTCGGCCGCCAAACAGAGCGGGCCTGGCACCATGAATGTTTCGTTAGCATTGAACATTTACCACCTTCCATCTTTTGCGTGAGTGTGTTAGATATAGAAATCCGCCAGAGGACTGGACACTGTATGCGACGTCATGTGACGTCAGAGAGAGAACCATGTGCTTTTGAAAAAAGTTATGAAGCTAAACAGTTAAGTTAAAAACTGTGGAAATACACGTGGAATAATTCAACATTGTGTGGATTTCTTGTGTAACAAGTGCCGGGTTCTTCTTTGTCACATAATATGGCATTTGGAAAAAACTGTGGAGAAAACGCAACGTGTGAATTAATCAGTTTTTTAGGATGTTGACCCTGGACAAGGAAAGGGGGTCGAAGAGCCTGCTAAGATTTTAGTCGCCAAGAGGAATCGTTATTTCTTCTGAGGGTAATAATGATTCCTTATCCTCTGTTCATGGTTGTATTAGCTCTCACAGTTCAGAAATTTTTACGATAGGCTCACGTACTGACACGTAGGCTGCAGTAAGAAAGGGAGGGGGGGGGGGGCTTTTCACGTAGGCTGCAGGAAGAAAGGGGGGGGGCATAAATCAATTTGTTTCTCTTTTCAAGGCACGCACAAAAGTCGTTCTTTCGGGTCTTGAATATCTGTTGAAAAATAGTTGGCTTTTCGGGCCTGGAGCCCGTTTCTCTCGAATTTCCCCAAAACTTTACATACCATTTTCGGATGTCACCATTCCCTTTGTATCTCAAAAACGGAGAGGATTCACGTCGTCAAACTTCACAGTTATCTTTCATCCTCGTACCTTGAAAACACGTTAAAAGATCGGCTTTTCGGGTCCGAAAAGTTTTCGGGACTTTCGCGCAACGGGTCCCTGGAATGTTACTGACACTTTTCGAGAAACGGCCCCCTGCGCATATAACTGCTGCCCCTAAACTCACACATTTACAACAGCATTAACACAACACGCTTACCATCCCTAATCTTTATGCGGAAATGCAGCAAATTAGATGCAGGCCGACTTTGACAAGGTGTCCACTAATCGTCGTCAATTGGAATCCATCGCCACAAGAAAAACAGGCGATAAACAAATGTTTCTCTTACTTTACTCTCGAAGTAAAAATCAACAATAATAGCAACCCTTACATCAACGATGGTTAACTTATTGTAGATAGGTATCTAGCGTTTCATCTGAACGGATGGTACTAATATAAGCTGCTGTCATAACTGCAGGTCTGTAATCAACCTCGTTTCCAGGACCTTTCCCTCTGCTTTGGAGTGAGAAAGATCCTAGAAACGAGTTTGCTCGTTTCCAGCAAGGGACCGTCTCTGCCAAGAGTTGAATCGGGGGAGAACACTATAAGTTGATCTACTTTCCAAATATCTAAATTTTAGTGCGCCTTACATTTTTTCTAGCTAAGCTGGAGCCTCAAGATGTAAAAGAACCCGACGTGGATGAAAAACCAGCGGAAAAGACAGCTGCTATGAATCTGAGGGAAAGCAAACCCTACGTTTTCTTTAAACAGAAGTCCCCTTATCGTAGAAACGTATCAGGCATAACGCCGTTGGAGCTAAGCTTCAAGGCCAAAGGCCTTCAACCAATCAAGATCCAATGGAGAAAAGACAATTTGGAGCTTATGATTGGCAGTCGCTTTAAGACATTTGATCACGGACGACAGCTGTTGGTACAACCACCCTTTTCTAAGGATGATTCGGGTACTTACAGTATTTCAGCCTGTAATGTCAAAGGATGCTCGGTGAAAGGTGTCCAGGTAATCTTTTATGGTGAGTGACAAATTTTGATTTTAAGGTATGCGAAGTAGATGCAGACCAGTGCTACATGCATTGAGGGTGGTTACATCTTCCTCCTCATCATTATCGTCATCATCATCATCAACGTAATCATCACTCTATTTATCTCCGACCAATGACTGATAACATGGCACGTTCTTGTAAAGATTTTCTCCGCAGTGGCACGACGTGAGGATGTTTATAGAAGCTTCATCCGTAATCCCTTCTAGAGACATGCCCATGCATTCAGGGTACCAGACAGCTAGCTGGCTGGCTAACAAATTTTTACTGCTGTATTCTTGGTCAGTTTTGACCAAACCTCTGGGGAGCTTTTCAAATAGATCTTCTCCCTTGTTACATTCATTTAGCTAAGTGGACTCTTCCATTTTTCGTTGAGAGGTGAATCATGACAGCGTAGGTTCGAAGAACTGTACGTAATTTTGCAGCATATTTCAATTATCTTTAATCGCTGTTTAACTACCGGCATAGAGTGGTTTTCAATTGAGTGTCGAAAGTAATAAGCGAATTGCTTTGGTTTATAATTACTTCACTCAGTGATTGGTTCAAAGCTCTCGCGCCAATTTTTCAAGCAATCAGAAGTGAAACCAAAACCAATTATGGCTCGCGCGTGCACATTTTCCCGCGCTTTGTGTCGGCTACGTGTAATTACTTCGAGTTTTGATTGGTTACTAGATTACCTCCTTCCTTTTTGATTGGCCAAAGTAATTACTTTGGTTTTGGTTTTACGACACTATATATTTAAACAGGGTGATAGAAGGGACATGCATAATTATCGTCCAATATCAGTGATTCCGGCAATAGCAAAGGTATTTGAGAGAATACATTATAACCAGCTTTCTACCTTCTTATATATCATCAATCTGGCTATCGATCCTTTCATTCAACTATGACCGCCTTGCTGGACGCCACTGACAATTGGGCCTTTCAATTTAGATCGCGGCCATACTAACGCGGTTGTCTTTCTGAACTCTTTTCCTCCTACTTAGACAATCGTACCCAAAAATGCGCTGTTAATGGTGTCCTTTCTAAAAGATGCACTCTGACGTGCGGCATCCCTCAGGGGACAATACTGGGGTACCCAATTGTTTGTCAATTTCGTAACCAAGAATGTATGCAGATGAACAGATACTCACCTAACTTATTCTGACAAAGACATCTGCTCTGTTCAAGTTTCTTTAAATTGGGAATTATCAAATATAAATAGTTGGCTTATTGCCAATAAATTGCCTCTCAGCATGACAAAAACTGACTTTATGTTAATTGGATCAAGACAAAAATTGAACAATCTCCAATCTCCCC
>NC_090880.1:17206269-17221269 GCF_036669935.1 Montipora foliosa
CAACTGAAACTACCGAAAAGCGAATGTCGCCATATACAGTTTTTGAAACGAAAATCAAAACTGATCAGAAACTATTCCCTTCTTCAAACCGATCTAGTGCTAATGGCATGGAACGCAATACACAGCTGAAACTGATAAAATTAAGATTGTCGATGTGAAATCATCCTCGACTGAAAGTGAAAAACTTTGCGCGAGGGCGAAGCACTTTAATCCGACTCTTCCTCCATATATCTATCACGGCATTGCTTCACTGAAGGCTCGGAATCTGGCAGTGAATGTTGCTTTCGTTTTCCTTTCGGCGTGTCGATGTTTTCTCTGGCCTCCACATCATTGCCGTCGTCTGGATAACCTTCCATATACAAAATGGGCTTCTTGCAAGTTTTACAACGGTAACCACCGGCAAAATAATTAGACTTTAATGCTCTTGTTGGCCTTGAAGTTTGTTCTTTGAAGCTGTTCGCGTTTCTCCCAAGCCGTCATTTCTTTATTGGTTCGATAAGAGTAAAACCTCAAGACAGTACTACAAGTTGATCTGTCGCTCTGAATATCGACGGTCATTGTCGCATCCATACACTCACTACACGGTGACAAAACATTGTAACTTTTGTAATTTTCGCATTTGCGTTCAATCCTGCACATATTTCTACAATTTACATGATTCTGAGAATAAGCTTGCTGTTCCCTTGCCACGTACTAGTACTATCCATTATAAGAATAGCTTTATTTACAGTGATGCAGTCCTTTGGAAAAGTATGCCCTCCGCTATTAGACAAGCAACATCTCTGACTAGCTTTCGACGGTTGGTAATTAATTCCGATACGGCATTCATGAAAAACATGTTTTAATAGTAGTTTCTAATAGTAGTAATATTCAGAATGATAGAAGTTGAATTGGTATACGTATACAGTTTTCAGTGATGCCTATAATGTTTTTATTCCTTTTTTTACAGAGATGTTTGTACTCGTAACCGTGTATAAAAAATAATGATGATGATGATGATGATGATGATGAGGACTTTGCATAGCTGATTCTCGCTCCTCCTCCAACCAGCCCCCCCCCCCCCCCCCCCAAACAAAAAAAAATTGACCAGAATTTACCAAACGGTCACCTACTAGTATTAAAATTTTTGGTTTGTACGTTTGCATTTTTTTTCAGTAGTATCAAGAGAAAATGAGGGGACAGAGAATGAGGCTCCCGGTCCAGCCCTTGGGATATGTCATGTCCACGAAAGTTATTTTTAGACGAGCGGAAGTCTTCCAGACGTCCGCATGCAGGCCAACCTCGGTCCGATGTTTGAAAGAAAATATATATTCATCAGCCTTCCACGTGCGCCATCATTTTCTCTTTTCACTAAGAATCTGAGAGCGAGGCAAGACTGCATGCAGACGTCTCAGAAGACAGACTTCCGCTAGAACAAAGACTTCCGCTCGTCTAAAAATAACTTTCTTGGACATAACATATCCCGGCCAACGCCTTGTGCCTCCCTCTCTGTCCCCTTATTTTCTCTTGGTAGTATTGAACAATAAACTACTTTTCATTACTTTATCACAAGGACTTAAGTTACTTAGCTTTATTTTTTAAAATAAATTATAGGTGGAGAGACTGACGGTCATCTTGAATATTCCAAGGATAGTGAACGACCAGAAGGTATACACTTTAATGATGGAAAATGCTCCCTTTAACTTAAAATACCAATTTTTTTTCCGGGGATAGCGAAAATTTGGAATCATCAGTTTGCAGTTTTGGGAAAATGGCACTCGATTCCAATGAAGAAACGTCGGTTACGAGAATTAGAAAAGCTCGGTACGAAGATGGTACAAGGGCACCCAACGTCAATTTTCGGAAAATATCTGTTCGGAAGACGATTTGATATCTAGAATTTTCGGAACATTGGTTGTAAAATTTCTTGCTTCCCTGCCTGTCCTAGGATCTTCGAGCCCCTAAAAGCGGTATAATTGCCCATTTTTAAAGGATTTTTACCCTAAAAAGGTCACCTATTTTTTTTCGGAAGCCTTTTTTCTGGCTGAAATTTTCGAAAAGGTACGTTTTGATCCCTATAATTTTCGGATCACTTGACTTTCAGCTAGGAAATCCGAACAGATGAAAAATTTTTAGGGAATAAAAATATGCCTATATCTACCGTTTAAATACAAAAATATGTTTTACAATGCCATGTTTAAGTGGTTTTGAACTATATTCTCGTTGAGTGCCCCTGATGGTAGCCTCCCTACAGACGTTTCTGGGGAAATAAAGCGACGCCGGCTACGGCAACGACAACGCTTCTTTAAAATATAACTTTGCACTGTCTTACGTCTTTTACGACTATGATAACTATATTCCATCTTGTTCGTTGTATGATGTCAAAGTATCCTATATATATTGGATTCGTACGAAAGGTTTTGTCTTGCATCCTCACGTTCTGGTCAAAACCGTCCGTAAATACAGTCAAGTCACGTCGTCTTTTTTGGAGAACCTGCAAAGAAATCTACTAAATATAAACTGCTGATCGCAGGTGCAGCACTACGAATTTTTCGTCTCAGTTTTAACCAATAATATCTTGACTTTCTGTCGTCGTCTTTGCCGTAGTGGTCGTCATTTCTCTAGTCCTCATCCCGTTAACGGCGGGAGAGAAAGAGAAGTGACTTCCCCCACCCTCCTCCGCCAAAAACGCTTGCCTTTTAGGTTACATATAATAGGGCAGCTCGTCTGCCGGTCGACTTTGCAAACTGCAAACTTGTTGGACTTGTTGTTTCTTTTGTTTACAAAGACAAACTTAATGGGAAATGAAATCAAACGCATTGTCGAAGTTTAATAGAGAGACAAAGATAGTCACGGCACCTACCGTTACAATACAATACCTGGAATGGCTTTAGTTCTGGATAGCTAGTACCTGATAAAAATTCTCTGCTGGGTTTGTAAATTACTGACCAAAGTCACGACGTACAACAGGAGAAAATTAAGGAGTATTTTCTTTTCTATTTTAGAGAAAATGACTTTTATGGGCTTTGTGCGAAAATATGGATTCTTAGGCATTCCCAGTGTGCTCGTCATTATTCTTATTATTGCCATAGCCTGTGCTTCAGGCCGAAGAACAGAGTGAGTAGTGACTAAGAAGATTAAGCATCGTGTTAACGACAAACGGGAAAAGTTGAGGCTGAAATTTGCGTTTTTTCCGAAAATGAAAGAAACTTGTTTCATTTTAGCGCATTTTTCGCCTGTGATCTACACATGAAGTGTGCAACTTATGATAAGGCAGAAACAAGATAAAATGAGAGAAAATACGCGCTTCTATGATACGGTGGCCCTTAAGAGACACACCTTTCCCAAAAATGAACTGCAAACAAAATAAATTCTAACCCAGTCTTCAAATAAAATACAATCCTACTCTGAAAACAAAATAAGTCCGGCACGCTGCAAACAAAATAAATCCCCACACTGCAAACAAAATGTCAACGCACACACCAAAAAAAAAAAAAAAAAAAAAAAATTCCTCGCCCACAGCAAACAAAAAAACTTTTGGACGCCGCAAACAAAATATCTTCGCACACTGCAAACAAAGTATCCTTACAAACTGCAAACAGAAATTTCAGTCCCTAACTTCAAAGTCTGTCTTTTTTAAGTTTGTCTTTTATACCAAGTCCACCATCGTTGGTCCAATCCATATTACTCCAGCTGGAACCTTTTCCTCGATCAGCACGTTTCGTGCCATTGTATGCTTGAAGAGGAATTGAAATAGAATGCCGGCTAGTAATTGCTCAGAATGAAAAACGTTATCTATCAAAAGTGTTCCTGAACAAGGAGTGCCGAAATTCCAAGATATGTTTGCTCCAACACCTTCGATTTCGACAAACCTGTTTTGTTGGACCCGTTGCAGTACTTTTTGTTTGCAGCGCGGATTTTTCTGGGAGTGTTTGGTACTTTATTTGCAGTGTGCGAAGAAATTTTTTTGTTTGCAGTTTGTAAAGCTACTTTGTTTGCAGTGTGCAATTTTTTCTTTGTTTGCAGTGTGCGAGGATTTTTTTTTGGTGTCTCCGATGACGATTTGTTTGCAGTGTGGGATTTATTTTGTTTGCGGTGTGCCGGATTTATTTTGTTTTCAGAGTGGGATTGTATTTTATGTCAAGAGTTAGAATTTATTTTGTTTGCAGTGCATTTCATTTTGCGAGATGAGCAACTCTTTGTAATATGTGGCTGAATTAATGGAAGGTGTGTCCCCAATGGGCCACGAGTACCATGACAAGTACTGAGCCACCCGTTTACCGTGTGCAGTTTCACGTTAACGCAAATACCGGCTGAATCTCTCTATTGATTAACTGTAATACACTAATCTAAATCAGAGGGTTAGGAATAGCTAGTACGATTGTTACTATGGTTACGATGACGCTGTAGGTCACGGTCGTGGGGTAGGAGAGTTAGCTCTTGGCGGAAGTGAGCTGTTTTCGTTATTTACTTTTCTTGACACAACCACATTTATATTGCTAATTTCACTGTTAGAGGCTATTAGTTTAACTTTCTGGAAAACTAAAGTCCTGCCTTGCGAAATGTTTACTCCGGTATCCGGCGTCCGTGGCCAAAAAAGGTGTAGTGTTCTTTAGAATTTAATACGTCCACCACGGACCGACGCAGAAATTAAAACTCACATTAAAACTCACATTTCTCTGCCACAGCACATTGGAGCGAGTTTGCGTTTTATAATTAAGTCAAACCATATTTAGAACTGTTTCTCTCATCAAGTATTGTCTACTCAGTCCGTAATGTGTGCAATCATTCTCTTCGTTTACGTATCAATCAGTTGCATCAATTGACTTTTGAATTGACGTAGGAAATGGCAAGCTAAAAATACAAGGCTATAGACTGTTTACAGTCCCCTATTTTCCCGTTTGATCGTCGGGATCGAGCACAAACTGCCGCCGTCTCTTTTTTAAACAGCGAGCACGAACTGGGGAGAGCGACATAACTACCGAGTGGGTGGGGGGAGTTATGTCGCTCTCCCCAGTTTGTGCTCGCTGTTTAAAAACAAAGACGGCGTCAGTTTGTGCTCGAACGCGACGATCAAACGGGAAAATAGGGGACTGTGAACAGTCTAACAAGGCTCCGGCCAAAGGTGTAATTTATGAGTCGGAAATTAATTGGAGATTTCGTATCATTTAATAACAAAAATTGCTCTTATGGCAAAACCTGAGCAATTTGCCTTCATATCTTTTAGACAAGAGGGTCTTCTAAAATCTCAATCCTGAAAACACCTCCCACCTTCTTTATATAGATTTAATCATATTTTTTATTATAAAAGTTCATTTCTATTGTCCAAAAACTATTTTCACGACTTTTTCTTTTAGGTAACCTCCACGCTTTGACAATGCAAGAAGCTTGGGCCTGAACACCTGTACAAATGATTCTTTTTTTATTTAACGAGATAAAGCAATGCAAAGCATACAAGTGTCCACCTAGCTGTAGTTCAATAAAAGGAAAGATAGCGTGAAAGGGTTTTCGCTTGTCATTGTGAGATTTTGAGTTAATCCTTTGCTCCTTAATTAATACAGTCTGATTTGCGGCACATTTTTTTTGTAACCTTCAAATTTAGGCTGTTATTCCAAAGCTAGTGATCGTTGTTCGTCAAGAATACTCTCAATTACAATTTTAATCATTTCGGAAAACCAAAAGTATCTGGTATTGTGTTCATAGAATTTCAGGCAATTAAATGTATAGTTAACAGCAGCCACACCATCATGTTTTAAAAAAATGCAGGTTATGAAACAATTATCATGAAAAGTACGGTTCGTTTATGCGTACACCAGTTATGGAACTGAAGATATTTTGACTATATTCCCATCTCAAAAATTCATAGTCTACCATGCATATATTTCCATTCCCCGATCAAATTTACCTCAAACACTGCACATTGATATCACACGTCTGGTTTACTTCTTAAAACGATCTTCTAAATTTAAAACAAAGTTAACAGTAGAATAATACTGCAACATATCGGAATATTCCTGGGAATCTCGTACGTGATAGCTGTAGTTTTAAATGGTTAACCCTGAAGAAAAAGTGGAAATCTTATTTCTTAAATAATATTATAGTAAAAAAAAAACTTTCAGGAAGAGGATGTTTAAAGACGTCTAGCCAATTAACATGTCAAAATTAAATGACAAAATTTCCTTTTTTTTTTTCAAAAATAGGTAATCTAGACCGTACTGTGGATATCAAAACTGATACGTTTAGTTAATAAAACTGACGCGCTTTTAAGCACTGCAGATGAATTCGATCGTATTCCTTAACTTGAATTCAAACATATTCCCTTTGAAATTGAAAGACCATGACAATTACAGAAAATTTTTTCCTCAAAGACGCGTATTATTAATATTTGTACAGAATGCGTAAATTTAAATTGTTGTAAACAATCATTTTCTTCCCAAAAGAAATTAATGTCTTTGATTGTAAAATTAGCTATATGAAAATGGATATTAATTTATGCTAACTTAATTATAGGCCGGGATCGGATGGATATTTCTTGATAAGAAGACTACGAATGATGCGGCTTTTTATCAATAATTATAACTTAGTGGACTAAGAATATTAATAATGACAATAATCATAATAATAAAAATAATAGCAGTCTTGAATCAATGCTGAAAATTTGCATTTTAGTTTGAGAGTACTGCCAAATAGACGGATGTTCATCATAGGAAATTCTTTGGAGAGCGCAGCAGTATTTGAGAAATCGAGTAGTTTTATCTCTTCCCACAAACGTCACGGTGCATCACGGCCATGGGCCTAGGAGAGCCACCAGAATGTCAAAATTCAACAGCACCTCAAATACTCTCCTTCACATCAGCTACTGTATCTTCTGTTTTAATGTTAATCACAACACCTGCAAATCTTCTTGTCTGTGTCGCGTTTGTCAAAGATCCTTACAAAACCTTGAAAACGCCATTCAATATTTTCTTGCTGAACATTGCAGCGGCCGATCTTATCGTTGGCCTTGGCGTGCTTCCTCTATCTATCACATTTCACGTACTCGAGGGAATGGGGATTTATCACGACACATTGATTAGGACTTTACATCTCATATTCTTTATATCCTGCTCGGCTTCTGTGCTTGGAATTGCAGTCCTAAGTTTGGATCGCTACATCAGCGTCACGTCGCCGTTAAAGTATCGCTCGAGAGTGACAATTAAACGAGTAAAAATTGTATCTTTACTAATGTGGCTAATTTCAGTCGCCTGTCCTTTTACTTATCTATATGTCGATTTTATCATATACTCTTTCGTGTTTGCAAACACCATTATTCTTCTTACGGTAATAATTTTAGTCGTTGTCAATCATAATATTTCTCACAGCTTTAAGGCTCAACGTAAAATCCTTAAATCTCTTTCAGATTCTGAAATCGTGCATTCCAAATTGGCAAAACGCGATGAAAGAGCGACTAATACGTTCCTGTTTTTCCTTATAGCTTTTGTGGTCTTAAATCTGCCTTCAATCGGTTTCAGTTTTGCTCTCAATTTTGGCAGTTATCCCTGTGGAACACATCACATATTTAGGGATTTGGAACTTACTTTTATTCTATTCCCAAGTTCCGTGAACCCGTTCATCTATTCACTTAGACTACCAAACATCAGGAACGCCATAAGAGCGATAGCATACAAAGTGATGCCCAACTTTGCAACTTCAAAGACGACCTCAGTCACCGTTAGGGCATCACACGCCTTAGAAGAAGAATGGATTGGACAGAGAAAATTGCAACCTTTTCTCGATGTTGGATCTGTCGCACATCAAAGTTTATCGATCCATACCAGGACTAGGATATCTGACAAAACAGTGAAGCGCACGACCTCCTTAATGAGTGACCCACGCGTACGTACACTCACACTGGAACGCAGTACATCTCATTTTTATCGAGAAACCACCATTGTATAAAGGGGTTACTTGGCTGACTGTGGTGCTGTGTCCCGTGGTGGGGACTAACACACGAAATTTTGGTCTTATTAGTTAAATAAAGGTAAATTAACCACTGCATTTTTAGGGTTACATTAATTTTCATTTCTTTAAATACGGGCCGTTAGGAGAATGAAATTTAAAGTGCCTATGAAATGAAAATTTGAGGTATTGAAAAATAGGCGAATTTGAAAGGCCTTTAAAAGTGAAGAAGAATGGTGTTTTCCTTTTTGTCATATCTCATCTCGTTCCAGAGATATTCAAGATTTTTGCATAATACAAAAATCTTGAATATCTCTGGAACGAGATGAGATATGACAAAAAGGAAAACACCATTCTTCTTCACTTTTAAAGGCCTTTCAAATTCGCCTTTTTTTCAATACCTCAATTTTTCATTTCATAGGCACTTTAATAGACCATTTTTTTGTAAATACCACGTAGAAATATGGCTTGAGGCTATTTCGAAAACGGTAGTTTTCTCTTGCAGGTTTTTCATATTTGTAAGAACTTCCTCGATCTGTTCTTCGCTAGCTTATAGTATAAAAATAGGTCGGTGAGTCACAAAAGGAACTGCATCGTAATGGTGAATATGTGAAAATTTGATTCACGATAAAAACTGCATTCAAATGCAGATAGTTGTTATGAAAAATACGTGTTCATGGTGCATCATTGTCTGAACGTTGTAACACATATACTGTAGAAATCTTTGGGCATCAGCTTGAAAAACGTTGAACAACGACTGCAACTTAACATAAAGGGCCTGTGTTGTCTCTGTATATATTCCCAATGCGAATTTCGTCAACTTTTCACTATGCTTGTCGTACCGAATCTCAAGGTATGTTGCACATTTAATAGTGAATACTTGTGAACAAATCTCAACATGATAATACTTCATACTTTTAGTCCTCTGGACGTGTTTTGTTCTCTCATGCACTTTCTCTGTCGGGAAAAACGTAGAGGAAGACGTCATTGATTATCTGTCTTCTTTAAAATGGCAAAAACAAGGAGGGATAGAACATTTTATATATTTCATTTAATTTTTTTTTTCATTGCCTCTTAAACATCATTTAATATTTGGTACGGGTACCAAGTTGTTAATCACTTGGGATCAGCAGAATGGTTCAAAATCCTCACAGTTGAGTACACTTTCTGTAGCACGAAGGCGTAGTCATGATTAGCGATATTGCCTTCTATTCACCCTACCATTTGTTTGAAAAATAGTCTGCAAAGAGACTTACCTCAGACCTAACGAGAAGTCATTATATATAAGAAAATCTACTTTTGAAACGTAAACAGCCTCAAACATCGAAGAGAGCGGGCGTCTGTACACATGCTATGGGAAACAGAATCCGAATTAGTTGTTTCAGTTGGGTGAACGTGAATTATATATCGCGTGAAAAGAGGGTTTACATAGCTTTAGAATGCAATGAATGCAGACCCCTCGCCTTAGCAACAAACTCAAGAATAGGCCTTACCATGGGCGTAGCCAGGATTTTTCAAAGGAGGGGTCACACTGTGTCAAACAGAGGGTCCTCGCGTTTTCGCAACCTGAATATTGTAGGTTGTTTGAGTAAAAAACGGCTTACAAAGGGGGGTCACGGGCACCCCAGGACTCCCCCCCCCCCCCCCTAGCTACGCCCTTGGGCCTTACCCTTTATGGCGTAAAGCATCAAAATAGACCTTATTCACGATGGCCGCAATGTTGGTTTGCTATTATCATGCAAATTAGCCACACACTTCTGAGGGGACAAACAAAACAAGTTCGAGAGGTTATAACGAATATGTTAGCCACACAGATGATTTGTTTCACGTTCAATGAATGTTTTTCTCAGAAGTGTATAACTGCCAAGTTACTTCGACGTTTTTTTAGTTAAAAATGAGCAGCTAACGAAGTAGGAAGTTAAACTGTCAAAGGAAATCAAAAGATATATAATTATTATAAAAGGTAATTAATTCTATTCACTAAAATGGACTTTGAGCAATGTTATTTCAATGTTTTGACGAGCCGATCTTCCGCAATTTGCCTTTTTTTCCAATGTTTGCCCCCCAGCCTAACACATGGCTAATTTGCATGACAATTTGCAAACCAACATGGCGGCTATCGTGAATAAGACCTATTCTTTTGTTGAATGACTACTATAATTACCAGAATGCAACGTTCTAGCAGTCACTCAACAAAAGAATTCTGATGCATTGCGTCATAAGGGGTACGGTCTATTAAGGGCCCACAGACGGATTTTTCGCGCGTTGCTAAGGAAGTGAAATGTGACTTCCAGTAGCTGACGTCATAATATGAGCTGACAAGAAAACCCACTGACAAGCAAAAGTCACCGCACAAACTGTTGTTTCCATCAAAGGTTTTTCCTCGCCCTTCCTCGCGCTCGTTCTCAGGTCAACTGCGCATGCGTAAACGAACTGACTTCCGGTTTAAGAAAAATGCTAAATTTCCGGCGGTTTTAAATTGAATTAATTTTTTTTTTACATGGCACGTCTCACCCCCAAATACAGAATATAGCTAAGTATTGATTTTTTAAAATCATCTTTTTTGAAAAAGTTATGGGTATTTCATTATCGTTTATGTCTTTAAAAAGAACATTTTTCAAAATAAAAAGAAAACCATGCTTGGCTGGATGCAAAAACGAATACAAATTGTCAAACCATCGATTAAATACCCAAATTGCGTAGCACGGAGAGAAATTTAGAGTTTTCTTTTATTGGTCACGTGACCATGGGCGTGGTATGATGACGTCATATTTAGGGTCATTGGTTTACAAAAGTTGGAAACTGACCAAAATAATGCCAAATTCTCTCAAATTACTTGACCATTACATCCTTAGCAACGCAACCCAAAAAATAAGTCAGTGGGCCCTTAAGCCTCCCTTGATTGTAACATCGCTGAACTTTTATGCAAATGACCAGCAATACCGGTTGTCCCGAATTAATTAATTTAGCTGAGAATTGTAAATACTTTTTTTTTTTTTTAATTAGATCTTACTTTTTATTATTACTGATGTATATGCGGCTGCCTCGGGAAGGATTGAATGCGTACCTAGTGTTTAGTGTTCGGCCAATTAATGTATGTATTCACATTATATACAGTTATTCTATTTATTTTATAAATGACTACTGCAATTATTTATTTTTGTATAGTTAGTTTAGCGGTTTACCAGTTTCAGCACTTGGACTCCTTCTATTTGACTAATGTATGTTTTGCTGTTATGTGGTCTCATCGATGAGTGAGGACAATGTACGAGCGAGCGAGTCATGCGAGCCATGGCTGCGAGTCATACGAGCTAACATGGCGAGCCACGCGAGTCAACGTTTATGAGCATTGAAGGGTTGTGAGACGGGGCCTGCGGTTTATCGTCCATATCTGTATATTTATCATTCATAATTATTACTTATTTACATCCTTGTGATACCGCTATGATTGCTGGCGAGCCTTGGCGAGGCAGCAGCCTATTCTTGATATTGGCGAAAAAATTCACTGAAAATTTGTTGGATGTAAGATTGGAGGCATGCGAAGTCGATTGTGGTGTTATCATAGTCTATAATCCAGGGTATTGGTACCGTATTTACTCGAATAAGCGCCGCCCTCGATTAAGCGCCGCCCTCGAATAAGCGCCGCCCTCGAATAAGCGCCGCACCGCCGATGCGGCGCTTATTCGAGGAATTTCGTACAACCAGGAAAAACACTATAAACTGTTCCAAAACGACAAAGGAGCTCGCTCTCACCGCTGATATTTTTGCTCTCGTTATCATGAGACTCTCGGCTTTTTTTTTCACCTTGTGACTTTCTCTCGTAATTCTAGATTTACTATCAGTTTAGTACAGGAGCCCATCACCCGGAACGTGCAACTTACCTATTTTCGTGCAACGACGTTTTCACAACTAAGGTTATTTTTAGATTGAATTTCCCGCTAATGAGACTCCCATAGGAGCCCGATGACCAATTACAAGAAATTAAGCTGACGTCATAGGGTCACCGAAGCGGAACTGCCTTTGTTTTTTGACCTAATTCGCGGGAAGGGCTAGTCTAAATATAAACCTACTTGTGAAAACGCCGTTTCACAGACGCTGTATGGAAGTTGCACGCTCCAGATGGGCTCCTGTTTAGTACCAGTCCATAGGAAAATTAACAGATAGAAAGTGTACCGTTGAATAAAAATATTTATTATATCTCTCGAGCCTCTTTTAGGTGCTTCCATTGAGATTTTATTTAGCAATGGTTTTTGTTCTATGAGACTTCAGATTTGGACCTCCATACTACTGTGTGATATATTTTCTTCCAAGAAAATAGTTCTTGATGAGATATTTTTAGTTTCTTGGTGTTGATTAATGTGAATGTGACCTTTTGGCCTCATGCTTTGGCATCAATTTAATTCTATTCTCAAACGATAGGCTTGTCGGTGGTAGAAGCGAGTGATTTTGCTTCACGATAAGCTTTGACCTATTAGGTTGTGCCATGTATCAGTGAGACAACTGGCTTTCTAAAAGCTTTGTTTGCCTTGCCTTTTTTCTGCGTTTCCAGGGGGTGCAGGGATGGCGCAGTGGCGAGAGCACTCGCCTCCCACCAATGTGGCCCGGGTTCGATTCACAAACTCGGCGTCACATGTGGGTTGAGTTTGTTGGTTCTCTACTCTGCATCGAGAGGTTTTCTCCGGGTACAGTACGACGGATACTAACTACGAGGAACGAACGAAGAAGGAACGAGGAAGAAGAAACGACAACTTCATCATTTAGTGACCAAAACAGTGGATCCGCACGGGAAAAACTTCATCACCAGAAAACTAGACAAGAACAAATGGGGACAAAAGTAAGAAAACAATACTGTCATGGAGCATTTGTTTTATTATTCCATCAGGCAGGCATGCAAATACAAGATAATTGTGCTTAAGTGGGTCACATTTGTAACTGATTGTGCAAGCCCAATCCAGTGAATATTTTCCGGCTTTAGGTGCAGTAAATCTTGCCAGGAATGAAACAGGGTTCCTAACAACTGAAAATAAAGACAAAAGATATTAATGGAAGTTGAAAGTTGCGTATTTGGGAGAACCAGGAGCCCAACTGTCATATCAAGTCTATGTTCATGATTTCCAGAGACAGCTTTTTGTAAGCCTAGTAGCCCTAAATGGAGACAGTCACTCATTTAATGCGATCAGGATCACCTCTCTTCTCCTGAATCTCCTGCGACCCATCCCCATCCAAATGGGAATAGGAGCCAATTAAATATTTTAAGCAAGAGCTGATACAACGTAGATTTGATTTTAGTGGTGTACTATATTTCCGCTGGCCAAACCAGCCTTCTTCAGGTACAATGAGAGTTTACATTGGATTGCTTCTATGCTTAAAATATTTAGTTTCTCAACTTGTAATTACGCCGATCAGATCAAGCCAGTGATCCAACGTACACCGACAGGAAGATTGTCCACAGTTGCTTGCTTCAAAACTCTAATGCTAATGTACCTCCCCTAACAACTTGCTGTACACCATAAGCATTTTTCAGTGGGGTGTACATGTGGCCGTGTACCGGTGGTCGAGCGAGAAGTAATGCGGCATCACGAAATACTGTCGCCTTATCCTTCTTCTCAAATTCATCATCACTAGTCTCCGGAAATACAGTAGATATAATTGTCATGAAGTGTCCTCTTCAATCGAACATATACAGTTACGGTAACCCTAACCAAAGAAATACGATACGATGACAATATTGAGAGAGAGAGAGAGAGAGAGAGACCCAATTAATCTTTTACATTTTTCGATCTTTCGATCCCCTAGCTATAACACAGAGGACAGACTACGACACTGGAGTTCCTCTCCCTACTCTTTGCGAGTAGTGCGTGGGTTCTTTTACGTCCCACTGGGTTGTGAACAGTGAAAGGTTGTGAGACGGGGCCTACGGTTCATCGTCTTTCTCCGAGAAGACTAGAGAGTCTAAGTCATGGTTTTCACCATAGGGGTGGGGGGGGGGGGGGGTTGTTTGCATTAACACAAGATGGATATGTAGTTCACTGAAGTATGATACAGTCCGAAGAGTAAATAACTTGTATTTTTTTTTATGTAAAGACCCCCACCGCCTCCAAAAAAACGTATTGCATTATGGGATAGTGAAATTAGTCAATTACACCCGCAAATGGTTACACTTTCAAGTTTTGTTGGATAAGGACTATAAACCGTAGGCCCCGTCTCATAAATATCTTTCAAGTTCGTAAGTTCCCTGCGGGACGTTAATGAACCCACACAGTTTTCGAGAAGAGTAGGGGATGAAAATCCCGGTGTTGTGGCTGTCCTTTGTGAGTGCATGGTTGAGTGGATATACTGTAGCAAGTCCACAAGCTGAATAGCTGCCAAACTTCAACCTGCTCAAACAAATAAATAACAAACACACAAACAAAGTCCCTGAGTGTTGGTCAGGCTGGAGTTTTTAGTTTTAATCACACGCCCTCCCGCAAAGTAGTCCGTTTCTCAACCAACTGAGACAACTGGTCGGCGATAAATGAATAGTTGACTTAAATATTTTAATGGTACAGTTATTAAAATTAAATGTGCATCTCAGTAGGTGCATTTCTGGACATTGGTAAACTCACTCTTTCAATTAAGTGAGTCCTAATTATTTCTATTTCACCACTAGCAACGCCAGGATATACAACGTCGGCGGCGTTCAAGACCCTCTTTCAGTAAGGCCTCCTTCTTCCCAAAGAGCGGTGAATGAGGACGAAATTCAGCATTCTTGATTTCACTCAATGGTCCTTCTACATCCAATGAAGGATCAGGCTTTTGTGCTATAGAGAAATGATTTCAAACGTCATGAATTAGATTTCTGTACACTGATCAAGCATTCCTAGCTAAAGTATTTAAATTTTAATCTTAGCGACTTAAGATCGACAACGGTGGCTCAGGTCGTCGAAACGTCACCTCAAAATATAACTTTGCAATATCGTTAGTTTTTCGCGATTAGTCCATCTCGTTCACATCATACAATATGGGAGAACTATCCCAAAAATAAATTGGAGTGGTTTCAGTGAATGGTTTTCCTCGACAAAACCTCAAATTTGGTGATTTCAC
>NC_090880.1:17226269-17228769 GCF_036669935.1 Montipora foliosa
AGTAAATCAATATCTCGTCTTACCTTAGCCTGTGCTTTGCAAGGTGTAACTATTCTCAAATTCTCGTGCATTGTGCATTACAGGATGTTGCCATCTTGCCCGCGGCACATACCCGACATAACATACGCCGATTTTATGCTCGACAGAATTTGGGATGAAGACACGACAAGACCTGACGTGTGAACCCTTTCGGCAAGTTTGCTGTAAATCTGACATAATAATACTTTCGCTAAAAATCTTCATCAAGATATCTTGCCCTCGCGCTACTGAATTTTCGGCTTGGAGAGAGGACGCGGCTGAGATTTCAGATAACCGCCGAAAGGAACACTTGTATTTGGAATATTGAATGTATTAGTTCTGAAAAATCCATTCATTTTCACGGACGACGCTAGGCGACGCAGTTCGTCGTTTCGTGAGCAGCGTTTTCCTGATATCTGCAAGACGGCATTAGGACAAAAAAATAAACATTTCGGAGTGTTCACCAAAACTTGTTGGGGGGGGGAGAGGGGGGGGGGGGTAGGGTGGGGTTGATGAGGTAAAGAAGGGGCTTTTTGTGTGAGTGTATATAAACACTCTCAAGGGGGTACCTTAAATAATGAAAACAAAAATTGTCATTAGCCAATGTGTAAAATTGACAGGCCTACTTGACTTCCTTGTACGTGGTCTGGTTTCCTCTACCTTTGTCATAATTTTGCTCGCTCGAGGACATATTTGAACAGAAGCCTCTTTTAGGTGCTTCCATTAAGATTTTATTTAGCAATGGTTTTTGTTCTATGAGACTTCAGATTTGGACCTCCATACTACTGTGTGATATATTTTCTTCCAAGAAAATAGTTCTTGATGAGATATTTTTAGTTTCTTGGTGTTGATTAATGTGAATGTGACCTTTTGGCCTCATGCTTTGGCATCAATTTAATTCTATTCTCAAACGATAGGCTTGTCGGTGGTAGAAGCGAGTGATTTTGCTTCACGATAAGCTTTGACCTATTAGGTTGTGCCATGTATCAGTGAGACAACTGGCTTTCTAAAAGCTTTGTTTGCCTTGCCTTTTTTCTGCGTTTCCAGGGGGTGCAGGGATGGCGCAGTGGCGAGAGCACTCGCCTCCCACCAATGTGGCCCGGGTTCGATTCACAAACTCGGCGTCACATGTGGGTTGAGTTTGTTGGTTCTCTACTCTGCATCGAGAGGTTTTCTCCGGGTACAGGACGACGGATACTAACTACGAGGAACGAACGAAGAAGGAACGAGGAAGAAGAAACGACAACTTCATCATTTAGTGACCAAAACAGTGGATCCGCACGGGAAAAACTTCATCACCAGAAAACTAGACAAGAACAAATGGGGACAAAAGTAAGAAAACAATACTGTCATGGAGCATTTGTTTTATTATTCCATCAGGCAGGCATGCAAATACAAGATAATTGTGCTTAAGTGGGTCACATTTGTAACTGATTGTGCAAGCCCAATCCAGTGAATATTTTCCGGCTTTAGGTGCAGTAAATCTTGCCAGGAATGAAACAGGGTTCCTAACAACTGAAAATAAAGACAAAAGATATTAATGGAAGTTGAAAGTTGCGTATTTGGGAGAACCAGGAGCCCAACTGTCATATCAAGTCTATGTTCATGATTTCCAGAGACAGCTTTTTGTAAGCCTAGTAGCCCTAAATGGAGACAGTCACTCATTTAATGCGATCAGGATCACCTCTCTTCTCCTGAATCTCCTGCGACCCATCCCCATCCAAATGGGAATAGGAGCCAATTAAATATTTTAAGCAAGAGCTGATACAACGTAGATTTGATTTTAGTGGTGTACTATATTTCCGCTGGCCAAACCAGCCTTCTTCAGGTACAATGAGAGTTTACATTGGATTGCTTCTATGCTTAAAATATTTAGTTTCTCAACTTGTAATTACGCCGATCAGATCAAGCCAGTGATCCAACGTACACCGACAGGAAGATTGTCCACAGTTGCTTGCTTCAAAACTCTAATGCTAATGTACCTCCCCTAACAACTTGCTGTACACCATAAGCATTTTTCAGTGGGGTGTACATGTGGCCGTGTACCGGTGGTCGAGCGAGAAGTAATGCGGCATCACGAAATACTGTCGCCTTATCCTTCTTCTCAAATTCATCATCACTAGTCTCCGGAAATACAGTAGATATAATTGTCATGAAGTGTCCTCTTCAATCGAACATATACAGTTACGGTAACCCTAACCAAAGAAATACGATACGATGACAATATTGAGAGAGAGAGAGAGAGAGACCCAATTAATCTTTTACATTTTTCGATCTTTCGATCCCCTAGCTATAACACAGAGGACAGACTACGACACTGGAGTTCCTCTCCCTACTCTTTGCGAGTAGTGCGTGGGTTCTTTTACGTCCCACTGGGTTGTGAACAGTGAAAGGTTGTGAGACGGGGCCTACGGTTCATCGTCTTTCTCCGAGAAGACTAGAGAGTCTAAGTCATGGTTTTCACCATAGGGGTGGGGGGGGG
>NC_090880.1:17236269-17238769 GCF_036669935.1 Montipora foliosa
CAAGATAATTGTGCTTAAGTGGGTCACATTTGTAACTGATTGTGCAAGCCCAATCCAGTGAATATTTTCCGGCTTTAGGTGCAGTAAATCTTGCCAGGAATGAAACAGGGTTCCTAACAACTGAAAATAAAGACAAAAGATATTAATGGAAGTTGAAAGTTGCGTATTTGGGAGAACCAGGAGCCCAACTGTCATATCAAGTCTATGTTCATGATTTCCAGAGACAGCTTTTTGTAAGCCTAGTAGCCCTAAATGGAGACAGTCACTCATTTAATGCGATCAGGATCACCTCTCTTCTCCTGAATCTCCTGCGACCCATCCCCATCCAAATGGGAATAGGAGCCAATTAAATATTTTAAGCAAGAGCTGATACAACGTAGATTTGATTTTAGTGGTGTACTATATTTCCGCTGGCCAAACCAGCCTTCTTCAGGTACAATGAGAGTTTACATTGGATTGCTTCTATGCTTAAAATATTTAGTTTCTCAACTTGTAATTACGCCGATCAGATCAAGCCAGTGATCCAACGTACACCGACAGGAAGATTGTCCACAGTTGCTTGCTTCAAAACTCTAATGCTAATGTACCTCCCCTAACAACTTGCTGTACACCATAAGCATTTTTCAGTGGGGTGTACATGTGGCCGTGTACCGGTGGTCGAGCGAGAAGTAATGCGGCATCACGAAATACTGTCGCCTTATCCTTCTTCTCAAATTCATCATCACTAGTCTCCGGAAATACAGTAGATATAATTGTCATGAAGTGTCCTCTTCAATCGAACATATACAGTTACGGTAACCCTAACCAAAGAAATACGATACGATGACAATATTGAGAGAGAGAGAGAGAGAGACCCAATTAATCTTTTACATTTTTCGATCTTTCGATCCCCTAGCTATAACACAGAGGACAGACTACGACACTGGAGTTCCTCTCCCTACTCTTTGCGAGTAGTGCGTGGGTTCTTTTACGTCCCACTGGGTTGTGAACAGTGAAAGGTTGTGAGACGGGGCCTACGGTTCATCGTCTTTCTCCGAGAAGACTAGAGAGTCTAAGTCATGGTTTTCACCATAGGGGGGGGGGGGGGGGGGGGTTGTTTGCATTAACACAAGATGGATATGTAGTTCACTGAAGTATGATACAGTCCGAAGAGTAAATAACTTGTATTTTTTTTTATGTAAAGACCCCCACCGCCTCCAAAAAAACGTATTGCATTATGGGATAGTGAAATTAGTCAATTACACCCGCAAATGGTTACACTTTCAAGTTTTGTTGGATAAGGACTATAAACCGTAGGCCCCGTCTCATAAATATCTTTCAAGTTCGTAAGTTCCCTGCGGGACGTTAATGAACCCACACAGTTTTCGAGAAGAGTAGGGGATGAAAATCCCGGTGTTGTGGCTGTCCTTTGTGAGTGCATGGTTGGGTGGATATACTGTAGCAAGTCCACAAGCTGAATAGCTGCCAAACTTCAACCTGCTCAAACAAATAAATAACAAACACACAAACAAAGTCCCTGAGTGTTGGTCAGGCTGGAGTTTTTAGTTTTAATCACACGCCCTCCCGCAAAGTAGTCCGTTTCTCAACCAACTGAGACAACTGGTCGGCGATAAATGAATAGTTGACTTAAATATTTTAATGGCACAGTTATTAAAATTAAATGTGCATCTCAGTAGGTGCATTTCTGGACATTGGTAAACTCACTCTTTCAATTAAGTGAGTCCTAATTATTTCTATTTCACCACTAGCAACGCCAGGATATACAACGTCGGCGGCGTTCAAGACCCTCTTTCAGTAAGGCCTCCTTCTTCCCAAAGAGCGGTGAATGAGGACGAAATTCAGCATTCTTGATTTCACTCAATGGTCCTTCTACATCCAATGAAGGATCAGGCTTTTGTGCTATAGAGAAATGATTTCAAACGTCATGAATTAGATTTCTGTACACTGATCAAGCATTCCTAGCTAAAGTATTTAAATTTTAATCTTAGCGACTTAAGATCGACAACGGTGGCTCAGGTCGTCGAAACGTCACCTCAAAATATAACTTTGCAATATCGTTAGTTTTTCGCGATTAGTCCATCTCGTTCACATCATACAATATGGGAGAACTATCCCAAAAATAAATTGGAGTGGTTTCAGTGAATGGTTTTCCTCGACAAAACCTCAAATTTGGTGATTTCACGCTGTTGGTATGAAGAGTACTGCAAAAATATGTGCTCAAGTGCGTGTCGCACGAGAAGCAAGATTATTTTTCCTTTTTTAACCAATGATATTATATGACTAGCTCCGTGAGCGCGCAAGATGAACCAAATCCCGCGCTGTGATTGGCTACCCGAGCGGGCAAGATGGAGCTATGTTGCCCGATTGGGATTCCTCGCTTGGTCCCGCAAGATCAAAGATCCCATATAATAAATTCTTTATTTGACCAAGCTTCGACTTCGCCTCGGTCCATAAACACGCAAAAAAAAAAACATGGCCAATATCTAGCCATCTTGACCTC
>NC_090880.1:17242149-17244649 GCF_036669935.1 Montipora foliosa
AAATATTAGTAACAACTTGTTGCTAATCCCAGACCATTTGAATAGAATATAATAATAAAAAATCGTATGTTCCTGCTCGTGCATTTTGTGATTTATGGTCACCTCGTGATGTGTGAAAGTTCTCAAATTGGCTCGGCTCGTGCATTTGAGAACTTTCCAACATCATCAAGAGTGACCATAAACCACGAATGCGACTGGTCTACATAAAATTTTGTCTAGTTATGCATAGTCGCAGAGAGAAAACTGAAATCACTTCACTGAACATTCCCTTTCTAATTCGCGACCCGAAGACACAAAGAACACATTTTCCATGTACTTAGCAATGCTCACATCAATGTTCGATTACTTTAAGTTGCCTCACTTTGGCCTTCTGATATCACATAAAATCAGCTGTAGAGGCAAATCCATAGGCATTGAATAATGCCCTCGCCTCCCTAGTCAAGTGACTGGAGGTAATTGGTTCAGTATATAATGAGCACGTTGGGTTTCGACTGTAAGTGCTGGTTCGAGTGTTATCAGTTAGTGCTGTTTCCTCATAAAGGATCTTGTTTCGCTACCTCATTTTTGGTGTGGTTTCAACTATATTTTACATTGATTGGTAGGGGGAGGGGGGGGGGGGGGGGGGGAGTGGTCCAGGACTGCAATAAACGAGCACCCCATAAAGGAGGAAAAGGAAAATGCCCCAAGTCGCTTTTTGCGACAAAAGCGGATAAAGGTGTTGCTATCGATAAGCCACTTCCCTTGTTGACCCTGCTCAATTGAACTAACACATAAACTGTTGCTGCAGTATTTTAACGTATCTCTCACCTGGACTGCTTTAGCTCGAATAAGGTCGAATTATTGCTTTGTTTTGGAATCTTGCGTTCATTCTCCGGTTGAGGTGGCTTTTGGACAAGATCTCTTGGATTTTCCTCTCACTCACACACCTAGAAACGCTAGATAAGCCTATATCTTAGTTTTCTTGACCCCGCTCCTTTTAACAAGGGCACTTAGTTCCCTCATCTTTAGTAGTTCCTTCTCTTGAAAAGAGAGCTTGTTGAATCTATCAACTTTGGCGGACTTTGAATTTAGAGGTGTGTCGCCAGAAACGAATGCACGCCGCTTTCTGTGCTCTGGATCGATCCTTCACATGGCACGGCAAATTTTCCCTTGTTAAAGAAATAAGAGCAGAGTAGGTTTCCTCGTCGACTGCAGTCATCTGCCGCGGGCCTCTTTTTTATCTGCACATAATCCACTCGAGAATAAAACGCAAATGAGCAAAATGGGGATCTTGTGATCTTGTGTGGCATTTGTTCCATATCAGATATATGTTTCCGTCAATAGCTTATTTTTAGGAGTTGTAACTGTTTTTTTGGCCTTTATAGCGCTTTTATTCTAGCGAGTGTAAATACCTTTTCAGGTCTGGCATTCATACATGTTTCCATTTATTTCTTACATAACTCCACGAGCTGTTTTTAAAACCCAACTGAAACCCTTGCCACGTCGGAGTATAAATGACGGCCGTTTATCTGTCTGTCTGTCTGTCTGTCTGTCTGTCTGTCGGTCTGTCTGTCTCAGTCTGTGAATGGCCTACATCGATGACGCGAAGTAAAATGCATCATCGGCTTTTTGCATAACATAGCATGCCTTAAAGCAAACAAGACGCTCCATAAAGCGTACATTGGATTGCCTGTGGTACGCGTTACACAAAAACAGAAGGCACTGCAGCGTTCCAGTTAATTTTGGGGGTCATTAAGACCATTTGAGGGTCACCCACATGTCACGCTAGCAGAGGCCCTTCACGTTCACACCTTTAATTATTTTGTAATGTCCCCTGTCCCATTTTGAGGTCTTTTAGTTTTTAAGCTTTGGTAATAAATTCAGTTTAAAGATAACAAAACACGCTCTTGAGTAAAATTCCCTCGTTTCTTCTTTAAATAAATACTATTAGTCTGCAAAAAACTAACTGCAAATTGCTCTGACGGACGTCTAACAGCATGTCATGCATGTCTTGCAGTTGCACTAAGCAAACGTTTATTGCACACACTAAGCCCGTTTTTTCACGAGAAATGTTTACCTTGGTTTTGTTTCAACTTTACTGAGGTGAAATTTTTAATCGTGTAAACACAGTAGCAAACCTCGGTAAATGGCGGAAAAAACAAAAGTAAGCCAACCCAGGTTTGTCGACAGTTGAACGCCTCATCAGGCATGGTTTAGCTCAGTAACTGACAGTAACCAAGGGAAATGCAGACTGTGTCGCAACATGTTGGAGACACGTTTTCAAGCGTTCAGTGAGCCAGTGAAAGAAAATGGATAGCAGTGAAGAATCCCAAATAAACAGGTAAGATGCTGAAAAATCCCTATATTTTGTTAAATTTTCTTTTCTTATACATTTTCATCAAGAATGGTTGTGTTGAGATTGATATCCCGTTAAAAATTACCGCTAAATCGTCGATTTTGCTTCGCAGTTTCTAATGTTTGCCACATGTTATAAGCTTGTATAACTGAACGAGGATTTATT
>NC_090880.1:17257149-17264649 GCF_036669935.1 Montipora foliosa
ATCTGGTTTATGAGCAATGATATGTAACCGGATGAAAAAGAAAAAAAGAGAAAAAAGCCAAGTTCCCAAAAACAATGCATTACCGCCTGTGCCGAGTGCATTGGACCACTCGTAAAGAGGCGGTCAAGGAATTGTACACTCATATGGCAGGAGTAAGCATATAATAAATTATCGCCAAAGCCATAAATGCACGTTGGACGTGCCAACCATGGTTCAAAGGAACCGAACAAGCACAGCCATTGCTCGTGGGAGTAAAACCCAACGGCAAACAACAAACAGGGGCTGTTAAAACAAACAACAACTGACAATTCGGCTTGGCTTAAAACAAAACGGAACTGGCAAATCTTAAGACAGTAAAATAAAAACCATAAAATGCCTGGGCAAGGTGGGCAGTATAGATAAGAAGTTGTTTCAAATTTGTTACATGACTTAAATTTGCCCAATGTGCGGCTATAACGATTGTAGGCAACGTAGAACTGCCCCCTCAAACTACGATAGAGCTTGTACTGACCAATGGCGTTTAAATGTATCCCGTCATGGGTCATAAAATTAGTTCTTGCTCTCCAAAACCCTTTATGGCTCCAGAACATTGCATATGGGATGGGCTCTGGCACTACTTTTAAATACCGATTTAAGAGGATTACGTTCTTGTTAAAGGTAGGAGCCCCCATTCGATAAATAGTTTGACAGACACATACACATTTGACTTTAAGCGAATCATGGAGGGACCTGGTAAGGTCTTCAATTGCTGAGCCAACGTTCACCGGAGAAAGATGGCTTAAGTCGTTAGTTCCTAGCTGTAAGATAACTATGTCAGGCTTGAACCGTGCAACCACAGAAAGATCAAATTGAACAGTCTTAAGGACTGTTCTTCCCCCGACCCCGTGCCATTTTAACTCTATGTCTTCGAGAATATTCAAGTTAGCATCGAGAGCAGCATTTCGCCCTAAATATTCGCGTATACGGCGAATAAAGGAATGGTCAAGTATCAAAACACGTGTTGCCGACATATCACCGCCTGGGAAACAGTGTTGTAAATTGAGGGCGAAAGGGCTAATACTTAAACACGGAATGCCGGAATGATGGAATGCCGGAACGCCGGAACGCCGGAATACTTAAACACGGAACGCCGGAATACTTCAACACGGAACGCCGGAATACTTCAACACGGAACGCCGGAATACTTAAGCCCGGAACGCCAGAATACTTAAACACGGAACCCCGGAATACTTAAACACGGAACGCCGGAATGAGACAACCACATTTACATTGCTAAGTATCTTTTCTCCATTAGAAATTATTCGTATAAAAATCTGGGAGACACCACTGTCCTGGTACGAGAAATGTCCTCTTCCGGTTGCCGTCCGCGTCTCACAAACGCGCAAGCTTAAGCTCCCTAATACTCTATAACTGAGAACGCAGCAAGTGATACGTATCCCCCGGACACGAGCTCCTGGTAGCCCTAAATAAAACCCAGTAAAAATTGTGACGGTGTTCAGACGAATGGCATGTCTACCGTTACAGATTGAAAACCAATTTTTTGACAAGTGTTTTGTAGACCTTGTGTTTATTTCTTTCAGGAAAATCTTATGGCACGTTCAACGCAACATAAGAAAGTCATTGTCATGGTATTGGAAAATTGCTAGTGTTAATTATGTTTGCAGTTGAAATAAATAGGCTGAATAATGGAATTAATTTGTTTCTGTTTACACAAATACTGCTTCATTGTACCCCCTTGGGACCAACAAGAACAAACTTTAATATTTTCCCATGCACCATTTGGAAATCTATGATAATATTCCCGCCTTTTCAATAATTATGATAATTTATTTATTACTGGACAACCATGGAGCTGCCAAGGTAAAACAGTTGTCATCGTTGATATTGTTGTTCCTGTATGCCATTCAGTCTCTTTACTCAAGGGAAAATAACCACGTTTGCTTTGATTAATCGCCTCTCACTTCTGCCTTCTTAGCCCCAGTCAAAGTCCGGAGAAAAAGAGGTAAGATTCATTTTGCGGTATGATCTAATCACAAGTAGACAACGTGCTACTCTTAATACCTTGAGCTCAGTAAACTTTCAATACCCTCGGTTGAGTCTATTCTAGTGACTTTGCATTCGGTTGCCTGTCAACCCTTGGACATTGCGACTAAAAAACGTGTTTTCCTTTATCCTTCGTCCTCAAAACTTCGCAGAATTAGTAGAAGAGACGCGACACGAGGCGAGTGCTTACAAATTGTACGCACATTTATTTCGCTTGCTGCACAATCTCAATGGCTACAATTACATGACTGGCAGTCTTATAAGTTCTAAAATAATCCAATTTGCAACAACTGTCTTCAAACTATTCAGCTTGAATCAGTTTCGATGTGATTTTAAAATGCCGTGGTTACTATAATCGCAAATCTTCATACCGTTGTGTTTGTTCCTCGTTTCCTTGGAAATAAATAGTCCAAACGTTCATCGACATATGTCGATGAGAAGTATCGAGGAAGCGTGGTTAGTAATCTGGAGGTTCAAGTCCCACTCTTACCAGTAGCTGGATTTATTCTGGGTACTAGAGGTTGTTCACCTCCTCGGCAGAACTTTTAAGTAGCCAACTGTTCACCGTCCTATGCTGCCAGTTGGCCCTGAAAAGCTCCTACGGGGAGCTCTGGTTGCATGATATAACCCACCAGTTGCGTTACAAACGTTACATATTTTACTTCTTTCAACGTACTTGTGGAAACTATTTCAAGGCATCTGAGCAATGCATAACCTCTCTGGTTTTAGACTGTGCTCTGAAAGAATGCGGCAAGAACCGACAGTCACACAGAGGAAGCTAACATTTAAATCAGAAGTGTGAGTATGTTTTACTTTGCAAGAAAACTAAATGGCAATTGCCTCTGGGTAGTGTACAGAATAGGCTCGATTTCCCGCCGCTCACTCGAGTTCGGGTATCCTCCCCGAGAAAAGACGGCTGGACGCGTGAGCGATAGATTGTGTCTGTGACGTAAATTCAAAATATAATTTATGCGAATTTAATAGTGGCGGGGAAATAGCATTAGATATTCCAAAAACACTGATTTTAAGAAAACAGAAATTACATAACAATGCTTAAAACGTCTGTGCGAAGTTTCCAGATGATACGAGCTTGAGTTTGTGGTTAAATGATCGATGTGAGGTTGAATTCAACCGGCGAATCATCGACGAAATCTTCGGCTGCTTTAGCTCTCAGTCGACCTCATCGGCCCCCTCGTTTTGCCAGCAATAAACTCCGCAGTACTTTCAATTGATCTCGAGGAATTTTACTTGCTCTTACATTAACGAAGTATGAGGAGAAAATTGCAATAGCAATGGATTTAAAAGCCGTATTTTGACCTTGGCGCCATCTGGAAAATCAGTGAAGTTTGCGAACTCAGGCGGTAGAAAACGACACAATTCCCATTCTCCAGCTTCTCGAACGCTTTTCGTTGTCGCAATCTTGGATGTTTCCTACCTTAAAGCACTGTAAACCTCGAACAGGCCGGGTCAAAGAATACCTTCGCAGCCAAAACATATAATTTATGCCAGACGGATTTGTGCCGGCGAGTTTCTGATTGGCGGAGATTAACAATGGCTCACCTCACGCGTCCAGCCGAGATTTCGGGAGTGAGCGCTGGCTCATTTCCCGAAACAGCGGCTGGTAATCGAGCCTATGTACAGAATGGCGGGTAAGGCATTGGGTGGTAGTGTGACAAGTCATTTAGCAGGATTCTTCGTAAGATTTCTTACAATACAGGGCCTATGTTGTCATCTATCACTGCTCCACTGACCAAATACGAATGAACAACGAATTGCCTTGGGGGGGGGGGGGGGAAGGGGGGGGGGACTTTGCATATGAAGTGGCGGGGATGCTGGTAAGAAATTTTGAATTAAACCCGTAAAGGAGACCAATCCGGGCGTGGCTAACTTAGTGTAGAGAAACATGGATGAGAAATGTTGTGTTAATGCTTTGGCTTGCCTGAAATACAGTTAAAACTAGCATGTAAGAACCTAAAGGTTTAAGAAATTTGCCGTTTTACTACCCAAAAACAAAACAACCTGTTTAGCCAAGTGGAATTTAGCAGGTTCTTATATGTGTGTTACAGCTAAATTATGATTTTACTGTATTGCTGAGTTCACATACTACAAATTTAATTTCTTTTCAAGGACTTCTAACAAATGAACTATTTGTTCACTTTTGAATGCAACTTTGTTGTTGTTTAAGTTAAGAGCATCTTAACTTATTTCATTTTGTAAAGAATTAAAGGGTTCATATTTCAATATTGATTTGTACTTTCGTTTTTACCCCGAACACTTGTGGGTGGAAAAACCACGTGTTCCAATTGTCAAAATTTTCACAACTCTTCCGTGTTTAAGTAGTCCGGCGTTCGAGCGTTCCACCGTTCCGGCATTCCATGTTTGCGTACAATTTGTAAGCACTCGCCTCGTGTCGCGTCTCTTCTACTAATTCTGCGAAGTTTTGAGGACGAAGGATAAAGGAAAACACGTTTTTTAGTCACAATGTCCAAGGATTGACAGGCACCCGAAGGCAAAGTCACAGTTCCGGCGTTCCGGCGTTCCGGCATTCCATCATTCCGCCATTCCGTGATTAAGTATTAGCCTGTAAATGTGGTTGTCTCATTCCGGCGTTCCGTGTTTAAGTATTCCGGCGTTCCGTGTTTAAGTATTCCGGCGTTCCGGGTTAAGTATTCCGGCGTTCCGTGTTTAAGTATTCCGGCGTTCCGGGTTTTAGTATTCTGGCGTTCCCTGTTTAAGTATTCCACCGTTCCGTGTTTAAGTATTCCGGCGTTCCGGCATTCCGGCATTCCGGCATTCCGTGTTTAAGTATTAGCCAGACAAATGCCCTTTGAAAGGACAATGCTTAGTCAAGGAAGTAGTGTATCAAACCACCATCACGACCGACGATGTATGGTCCAGGTGATGTGATCAACAAAAGTGATGACTTGGCATTTTATTACTAACTAGTTTCGTACCGCACAAGAAGTGCGGCACTCCTCAGATAAAATAGCCAAATGAAAAGTTCGTTACAACGCTTGCTGATGATACATGTACTTATGCTCGCGCAATATGGGTTTTAACAGCTCGCGGAATTCACTTGCTAGCGCGCGGCAATTGTGGGCTTAAAGTTCATGTTTCGATGTTACAAACATCATCGTCAGTTACAAAAT
The DNA here is from genome assembly GCF_036669935.1 of Montipora foliosa. Taxonomy (NCBI): domain Eukaryota; kingdom Metazoa; phylum Cnidaria; class Anthozoa; order Scleractinia; family Acroporidae; genus Montipora; species Montipora foliosa. The sequence goes on from NC_090880.1 coordinate 17,262,342, forward strand.
CTTTGAAAAATATTTGAAAAACCGTTAGGACTATATAACAACTAGGCACCGTTAGGACTATATAACAACTAACGCACTCGATTTATCCTCCGACCATTAGCAAGACTGATATTTTTGCTTGCTTCGAACTGATTAGCCACAAGATGAAAAGACATCTTATTGACACCTCCAACACCAGCAAAATAGTTGCAAATCTTTCTCACCTGGCTCACTGCTACATATCCTCGTATAGACCTACCACTGCATATCTAAAAAAACACAGCATCTTGAGGAGTCTCAGAAAGAACAGGGACATAATCATTTTGAAACCCGACAAAGGGAACGGTATTGTAATCCTTAATAGAACTGCATATGACAATGGTTTATTTAGTATAATCAATGATTCCTCCAAATTTAAACCTATTAGTAAAGACCCTACCCTTACTCGTGAAGGTAGGTTTCAACGGTTTCTCAGGGATCTGAAAATTTAAAACAAGGTAAATTGGAGAATGTTTTATACGACAGCATCTATCCCAACGGGTCCCAACTGACCAGAATATATGGTTTGCCCAAAATACATAAATTACGCGATCCCACATCCACACCTCCTTTCCGCCCTATAGTTTCATCTATTGGCACATATAACTACAATTTACCTAAGCTTTTATGCAATCTCCTTGAACCATATATTCCCAATGATTACAATGCCTCTGACACTTTCACGTTTGTTTAAGAAATCAACAACTTACCCATGTTTGGCAAATTTCTCATGTCCTTTCACTGCATAAAGAGCCAAATATTCGGGCCCGAATTCGCTCGAATACGGATCGGCGCACGCCACGTATAACGGAATTTTCTGACGTATTCGATTACGGCCGACTCGAAACACACCTGGAATATTCTATTAGAATCCGGCCTGTTTTTCCGTATTCAACTTGAATACTCGTGAATGACTCGAAGTGTTCGATAAACCATACGGAGCACGCTTTGGTAGATTTATGTTACATGAGATTTTCTTCGAAGAAACAGTGATCATTTATGACTCGAACATTTTCGAATACTCTCAGTTGTTCCAGAGTTTGCGACTGGAACACCAGGTGCACGACGCCACTTCTGACGTGAACGTTCCAGAATACTGATGGTTACGTCAAGTATGCTCTGATTTTCGAGAATCGCACGCTATGAATACGATAGTTGTCACATTTTTCACAGTCGAAGATGTATCGTGTCGTCAAGAACGGGATTTTATACAGGTAATATACACTACCGTGAAGTACAGTCAGACAACACGCTACGTGTCCCGAAGCGTGCGCCTGAGACACGAGTCTCATGCGAAATATGAAACGTGTTTATATTCGAACACTGACGCATAGGTGAGGTTTTAAAAGGTATTCTAAACGACACACATCAAGTGTTCTGTGGTTTTTCGACTGGGAAACGAGAGTCATGTGAAGTATGAAACATGTTCATGTTCGGATACTGGCGCATTCGTGAAGCACTGACGACCCATACCAAAGCTTGTATATATATCCCCAAGACGGTGTTCAAACTGCCGAGTGGAACACACTTTTTACTTCCTTGATCGATTCCTTGGATTCCTTACAAAACCCACCCAAAAGAGAAAGAAAAAATACCAGGACAATATGCAAGTTATCCCAACAAAAAGCGAACAACTGCCGTGATGACATCTTCATTTCATTTCAAATAATTCTTTATTAAATAAATTTAAAAACCTTATATTGTTGCTTGTTCGTGTATGCTTAGTTTCAAGGGAACTATGGACGAATTTATTTTACATTAAGAAGTTAAGATCCTACATTCTAAAAAAGTGTTAGGAACCATCTGAGAAGCAAAACCTATGAAACACTAGAACATTATTGTACTTGCATGCAAACTTTATACTAGCATCTAGATGCTGCTTTGTTACGAAAAAGCATAATCTGAGAAGCAAAGTCCCAAGAAAAAACACTTATTTTTCGTGCAAACTTTATAACTAGATGCTGCTGTGTTATGAAAAGAGCATAATGCAGCATTTGAGATGCAAAGACTAAAAAACACTATAACATTTTTTATGCAACCTTTAGAACTACTGCAGATGCTGCTATGTTATGAAAAAGCATTATGAACCATTTAAGAGGCTAAGTCTAAAACACCCTATAACATTTTGTATGCAACCTTCAGAACTACTGTAGATGCTGCTAAGTTATGAAAGAGCACTATGTACCATTTGGGAGGCTAAGTCTAAAACACACTAACATTTTGTATGCAAACTTTAAAACTTAGGGTATTCTCTCACCAGTATTTTCAACTGTTTAAAACTTGGGGTATT
>NC_090880.1:17269649-17287149 GCF_036669935.1 Montipora foliosa
GATTCAGAATAAAGGCCACTTCGGAAAATACCATAATACTCTTTAAAATTTAAAAAACGATCTCTGGCTAAAATGATTAAAAAACTACGAGCTTTCGACTGCCCGAACTGCAGTCTTCGACGGGTAAAATGAATGATAAGAAATCGATGAGAAAATTTAAATAAAAACGTGCATTGCAAAATGATGAGAATGTAGAAAATTTATGAATATTTGTTAAAAAGAATGTTGTATTGTCCAGGTAAAGGGCACGAATTGTTATCTGCGTTGGGTGTCACTGTGGTATGCCACGCTTCTAATATTTTTCTCGTTCTAAAAGTGCCTTTGTCAATAAATGACGCATTCTCGAAATCAATGGCGTGGTTATTGGACCAAGCGTGATTGGCAATTCTAGAACCTTTGGCCGCAGTTTTGGTGTTCCTTAAATGTTCTTTTTTTCGCGTATTGAAAGCTCTGCCGGTTTCCCCAATATAACACCACGAACAATTTGTACGGGGAAAATTATATACGAGGTTGGTCTGCGATTCCATCGAAGGTCGGAATTTCGGTACTGGGAACTGTTGTTGTAGAGTGGTAAATGGTTTGTTTACAACCCTGACTTCGTGTTTTTTGAGGATGCGTGTCAAAGGCTCAGTAACTCCAAAACATTAGAAGCGTGGCATACCACAGTGACACCCAACGCAGATAACAATTCGTGCCCTTTACCTGGACAATACAACATTCTTTTTAACAAATATTCATAAATTTTCTACATTCTCATCATTTTGCAATGTACGTTTTTATTTAAATTTTCTCATCGATTTCTTATCATTCATTTTACCCGTCGAAGACTGCAGTTCGGGCAGTCGAAAGCTCGTAGTTTTTTAATCATTTTAGGCAGAGATCGTTTTTTAAATTTTAACTATGTTCCATCCTGGCTGCGGCCCTTCAATATTTGTCCTCACAAATTCTGCATAAGCATTGTTTTTGTTTTCTCTTGGGACCATTGTAAGTCCTAAGAGAAACTGGAGACAATGCTTATGCAAAATGTGGGGGGACAAACAAAGAGTATTATTGGTATCTTCCGAAGTGGCCCATTAAGTTAGGTAAGAGGATTGAGAAATTTCTCGAAGCAGAGAAAGGTAAAATTGAAACAATCCTAGTTAGTTCATTAGGTCCTAATTTAACCTACATGTACATGTAGTGCTCCCAATAGTCAGTTTCTAAATGCATGGATTAAATGAAATGATTTACTTTGAGCCAAGTGGGACTTGCAAAAGAGTAATGGTTTAGTTCAGGGGACTCAATTTATCATGGTAATTTGAGCCAAGTAAGTCATTTTAGAGCAACCGGCTCGCCTTGACTTGTCCCCAGTCTTTCATAAAATACAAAATAGTAGGATGAAGCTCCTTTATTCCCATCATCCCCTCCCTCTTGCAATTTTTTGATTGGAGCAACTTATCCATTGAGGTACTAAATCGCAAGTGATTCCAATGGGTCGTTTTATTCAACTGGTTCATTTGAGCCAAACAGGAGTCAATGATTTTTACAATAACTGCAGAGATTCTTGCATGCTCATTGGTCAATTTTCATTGTCAATAAGAGGACAGACACATGGATCACCATTGGGCGTGCATTTTGAAAACTGCGCCAAACTGTTTACAGTTTTAGCGCTGTTCGTTCTCGAGAATAAGCGACAAATTGCATCCAAACGAGACTACTTTAAAGACAATCATCAAAATCGTTTTTAAGATGACTTTTAATAGCCCTTTTCTCGGCTAGTTTTGCTCATTTGCATTACAATGCAATCTAACGTGGGTGTGAGGCAATTTCGGGTCAAAACTACAAAATAGCCCGAAATTGCGGCGGCGAATTGGCAGTGTCTGTTTCCTACAAAACAAACCACTTCACATCTTTCTGATGTTCTGATAAGTAGCTTTAGTCATATTTGCAAGTGATACTTTGAAGAAATCAACAAAACTTATGTTACCTTTGGAAAAAACAGCAAGGAAAATTACCGAGCAACCAACACCCACAACTGCAAAGCACGTAAAAATATGGGGATCTTTTACCGCTTTGATTTGGGCGTGCGGGCATTGCGATACGAACCCGATGTCGAGCCATGACAGATTCACAACCACATCAGATCAAGGGTGTTGTGCCTGTCCAAGGTGAAATTTGAATGGATGAAATCACATGGCATCACGACTGATACCCGCGAAACATATACGGGCTAGGGAACATTCGTAAAACAACACGATTAAAAATGTGTCCTTCGTTGGAACGCAAAAAGTAATATTGTTCCGGTTAACGAACGTCTACACAGTCATGCTCCTGCAATATGCCCATACACTTCAATTTTTAGCTAAGATATCCGAACAGATCAAATTCTTCTAGCATTACAAGGCTTTTGGCTTAATTTGCACGCTGGATGCCCTAGATATTGGATAAATATTTTCCAGGTATACGTCACGGTTGTGCAAGCCATGCATACTCTAGAATTCTACACCTTTGCCGTCAAGATCACGTATTCAAGGATAAACGTATACACGCGCAGATTGCACATGTTTTGAATTCATAGCGTAAATTTTGCTTCCAGGAGAATGGTATGCACCTCAACTGTTACCTTCTTTCACAAAACTCGTTTAACGAAGGGTTCGCCATCATACTCTAGGGGCACGACAGATGTGTGGTATACTTTAACGAAAATCCAAGAATGATTATCCACGGAGCGTATTCCACCATAATTATTCGATTCGAATATTTCAGGTGTACGTCACGTATCGTGTGTGCCTTGAATACTCTAGGACTATATTGCGCCACAATCACATATTCGAGTCTAGAATACTGAAGAATATTTTCGTCTTCACGCAGTGAAATTTGATGTTGAAAGCTTGTTCACTAACATCCCTCTTGACGAATGTATTGATTTAGCGATCAAGTACATCTCCGAGGGAAACCCTGACCTCAAGCTTACCCCCTCTGATCTCAAACGCCTTTTTTCATTTGCTACTGCTGAAACCCACTTTTTATTCAAAGGTTCCCTTTATGACCAGATTGATGGGGTTGCCATGGGTTCACCCCTAGCTCCTGTCCTCGCCAATCTCTAAATGGGTCACCATGAAAAGATCTGGTTAGAGCAATATCAAGGTCCTGAGGTTCTATTTTATCGCCGTTATGTGGATGATACGTTTTGTTTATTCCACTCAGAACAGGACGCCATTGCATTTTTCGACTATATCAATAGTCAACATCCCAACATACGCTTCACGATGGAGAAAGAAGTTGATCATGTTTTGCCCTTTTTGGATGCCTTAATCGACAATACCCACCGTGGTTCCGTTGTCACTAGTACCTTCCGTAAGAAGACCTTTACGGGTCTGCTCATCAATTACCTCAGTTTCGCACCTCTGTCATACAAAATCGGTCTTATCAGGACATTAATTGACAGGGTTTTTAAAATCAACAATACTTGGTTGGGTTTCCACAAGGACATTGTTAACTTAGTTTTCATTTTACGCAAAAATCTTTTCCCTGTTCATCTCATCGATAAATGCGTCTATCGATACTTGAACACAGCCATCGACCGAACTTGCTCCATTCAAAATACCACTTCCCATGATAAACAATACTTTTATAAGTTACCTTGTTTAGGCCGTTTTTCTACTATAGCTCAAAGCAAAATACGTCGCCTTGTAAATCGTTACTGTCATGATCTTGACATCAAAATGATTAGTGTTTACTAGGTTTAAATTAAGAAATCTTTTTTCAGTGAAGGATTCTGTCCCCAGAGAACTTCGTTCACGTGTGATTTATAAATTGACTTGTGCTTGCTGTAATGCTTGCTATATCGGCGAAACTGGTCGTCATTTTTCCACACGCGTCCGTGAACATCTCTCTTCAGACAAGTCCTCTCACATCTTCAAACGTTTACTAAGCTCAGAACGTTGTCGTCAATCTTGCTCTGCGGATTGTTTCGAAATCCTTGATTCCGTCCCTACTCAATTTCAACTTAAACTCAAGGAGGCTATGCATATAAATTGGGAAAAGCCTAATTTAAACCAACAAGTTCATCGCGTCAACCTGACACTTACGCTTTAGGCTCTACATTCTTTCTAACACGCACTCTGTAACTCACTCAAATATGTATTTCTTGTCACTTAATCATATTTAATTGTGCATGTTTCACCTAGTTGTTATATTGTCCTAACGGTTTTTCAAATATTTTGTAACTGATGATGATGTTTGTAACATCGAAACATGTCTTCGAAATTAAAAAATGTCGTAACTTTCTTAAAGATAACGATTTGCTTTTTGCTGTCTCGACCTTTTGAACTCCCTTTGATTTCAAGAGGGGGTCATAATGTTTAAAAACACTATGACCCTCTCTTGCCATCAAAGTTCATTCTTTTTTCTTCAACTAATCGGTTGACTTAACAATTTAACTTAACCTTGACACAATCTAACAAAAAAAAAAAAAAGAAAAGAAATTTCTCTGATGATTGATGATAACTCCGCATAAAATTCATACGGTTTATCCAGTTTCCACTTGCAAACTTGCCACTAAAATTACAATGTATTTTACAAATTCTTACTTCTGCTAGATGTATATAGGTTTAAAAAAATTCCATGTTCTTTTATTATCTTCCAGCCATAATGTCCTAATTAGCTTCCTTGTAGATATATAGTGAACTCCCTTTGATTTCAAGAGCAACACTACGACCTTTCCATGACATCAACTTGAAGTTTGTTCTCTTTTTTCAACTAATTGGCTTTGGCTAAGACTTTCAGCTGATTAAGACAAACATCCTTGCTCTTGACCTAAAACTACGATTTTCTTTACCAGAGCTTACTTCTGCCTGATATGGGCAAAAAAAAAATAAAAGATTTCAGTGTTTTTTTTTTATCTTCTATTAAACAGCTGTGTTTTCGTTAGCTTCCCTATATTTCCAAATACTGAATTCCCTTTGATTTCAAGAAGGGTTCGTAATGTTTAAAAACACATTATACGATCACATTACGATCCCCTCCGTTCTCTTTTATCAGTCAACTAATCGTGTTTGGCTAATAGTCATCTAAGGAAGACATACATCATTACCTTCGATCGACCAAGCGAGGCATAATACGGTTCACGTCACAATGCAAGTGGTTCTGTAGTTTTCATCCAAAATGGCCGGAAATGATCATGACTGGGTTCCAAGGATTGTAAGCATGACTTTGGTTAATCTTACGACGTTTTGGGTTCTGTTAAATCTTTGGTCACATCTGGTATCATAAGTTAATATTGTTTCCTATAGTTCTTACGACGGTCCACGCGCATTACAGATCTGCAAGCGTTTCGTGAAATGCCGATACCACCCTCCCCATTTTTTGTATTCCATAAAAGGAGGAAAAGGTAAACGAGAAATAATTGAAGACGGGGGTTTTTTTGACCGTAAGGTGTTTCCGTTTTGAATATACAGAGCGCCTGTTTCATATTGTTCGCGAAATTCAATGGGACTTTCAAAAGACGCAAGCTGTTGTTTACTTGTCTATCCAGTATGGCGTCCTCAAAGCAGTTCCACTTATAACGTAAGAGTAACAGACTACTGACTCAGAGAACTCTTCTGAGATACCCAGCGGTATATTTGCACTTTCAAGTGAAGGAAACCGAAAGATTTTTCGGGGGAGCTAATTATCTGAGATAACTTTTTAAGAACAGTGGCTAATACCGGAGCACCAAATTGAGAAATTATGATAAAGTTGTTTGCTTTTTTGCGAAGCTAAATGCGAAGAATCCTTTGGCAAAGTTTACCGAAAAGAAGAGAAAAATTCAGATGTCTTTCAAATTAATTCTTAAAGCAACGAAAAGTGAAAGACCAATCTTTGCTATTGAGAAAAAATGAACATCAATTCATCATCGTCCTCCTTATAAAATCATGATTTATGTTTTTCTTCGTCTGATAAGTAAAGTTTCTGATAAGTGTAAAAAGTTTTTTTTTCTCCTGAGTTTCTTCATGCAAGAGAAAGCGATGTTTTAAAAAAAATCCTTAAAACAAACGGAAGCAATGCGAAGAAAGATTCTCGAATACATTGGACTATTCTAACCATATAATTTATCATGAAGAAACAGTTTAACACTTGAACAACTTTGCTTACTTACTCAGTTACCAGGCTTTGTTATCACACTGAGTCGTCGGCTTTAAAGTTCATACAAAAACGTTATTTCAAACTGTCGCCAATGTTTGAGGCAACTGAAAATGACGACATTGTCGCTATGACGTCAGAATACCATAATTCGATAATTATACTTAGAACCCAGTCCCCAGTGTCTACCGTGACTATGGCTTTCGGATTGGAAATTAACAAGAAAAAGAAGTTTGAAAAGCCGATTCCTTTCCGGTTACGGCAGCTTTTTTCTTCCTTCTTTTAACACTGTTTTTTCTTTGTTAAATTTAGTTTGGAAATAACACTGTTTACATGAAAGTCGACACACAGATGGAAAATTGTTGGCCCCTACCGTTAAATTTAAAAAATGTTAAAATTGCATCAACCTGCTGAATCTAAGGTCGGCAAATTCTAGTTTTGCAGGTGACAAATTCGAGAAGACGCAACTTCAAAGTCGTCATCGACTGCAGCTAATTCTCAGTTATATTGAAGCACGTCTAGGGATCGAAAGAACACAGGCTATGTTTAAATACATGTAACTGCAGAATGCCCCCGCGGAAAGGATATTTAACTAGCTGCTTGGCAGCAACGAGCGAAAGGACAACTTCAGAGTCCTAGGAAGAATTTGAAGCTACAAATCTCCGTAACTGCAATCTTTGTCTCTACCCATTGGACTACACGAACTCCTATATACACCTTATGTATGGTCCCAACGGAAACTGTTAGTTTTGTTTTCCCGAGAGTCCTGATGTTTCCCGAGACAAAGTCGAGGAAAAAATCAGGACTCGAGGGAAAACAAAACTAACTAGTTTCCCGAGGGACCAGACATGAAGTGCTTTGTTATACATTTAGACTTTTCCTTCAACAATTGCAGCAAAACATCCGGAGCAACATCCCGATCGGGATAAATTTGAATTTGATCAGGGGCACGTGATCAAGAATCAACCAAGTCAAGGTATATGACAACACTGTTTATCCAGCTAGGTTCTGAATCGACGGAGCATCGCGCCGCGCTGAGACCCGCCCGTTGCCACGCACTAGTTTACATAACTGTGTTTAGACACGTCACGGCGGCCATGTTGGAGGGGTGATATACAGTCGAGCCTCCGATTGCGACCACCTCCCCTCAGCGACCACTTTTACAAAATATCAAAAGTTTCCAAGTAAAATCACTCTATTTGGAAGCTTTTGTAAGCGACCACCTCTCGTAAGCGACCGCGACTACTTTTAAAGCTAATAGTTTGACATTTTCTTTCGTTGTTAACCTCCTGTAAGCGACCACTTGACAGGTGACAGAGCATAAATTGGATAGTAAGGCCTCGTAACATCATCACATTCCTGGGTAGCTGACAAAAAAGGGAAATTTCTTACCGGAAAGTACCGGATTTCTTCCGGAAATTGACTTTTTCTGTGAATAAAACATCAGTTTAAAACTTTAAAGAAAAAAATGCACATACTCTGTATACTATCACTTTAAAAGAGAAGTCCTTACTTTCTTGTGTTAAACAGAAAATTAAAACTGGTTTCCTGATTGACAGTTCTCTCAAGAAGAGTCAACAGTTTAACGGAACTGCGTTATCAAAATCGAATTACAGTGAACTACTGATTCTGCGCAGTCAACAATCATTCCCTAGTCAGCCCAAGGTTGATTTTTGATTTCAGCCAAGCTAAGGTATCAATGCCTTGTTGTCTCCTTTAAAAAGTATATTCACGTGGGAATAAATATTTTCTGTGACTATTTAACAATTAGACCCGTAGCCCGCAAAGTACGGGTCAATAGCCCATGAGACGAAGCCGAAATAGCAAGGTTGCTGCAGTCTGCTTAATTCCTAGGTGTGATAGAAGTTGTCTCATCCAAACTGCTTCTTGCGCTGCGCTTAATGACATGAATTCAGCTTCAGTGGTTGACAAAGCGACACTTGACTGTTTGAATTCTTACTTCTCCAACTGAATGCTGCTCCTCTTCAGTCTGAAAAACGTAACCAGAGCTAGACTGGCGATCAACCAGATCACCAGCCCAGTCTGCGTCGGAGTAACCCATGGCCACGCAGTCTTTCATCTCTCCTTTGCTGTAGAGCAGACCCAATTTTTAGGTTCCATTCAGGAGTTTTCAGAATCGCCTGTTCATGACGGATGCCCTCAGGCTCTTTAGGTAGCTATCAAACTCTGCTGATGTGTATTCTCCTCCGTCATCAGTACGCAAGACTTTCAGTGTGTGACCAGAAGAATAATCTGTCAAAGCTTTCCACACCAGGAATTTCTGGAAAACATCATCCTTGCTCGTGAGGATATAAATCCACAAGTAAAGTGGCTTGTCATCGATAAAAGTTAGGAAGTATTCACCAACACCGAGTGATTTGGTGCCCATTTTGCCACATACATCACCGTGAACTAAGGCAAGTTTCTCTTCACTACGTCTCCTACTATGTGAGATACTTGCTACGATGCCCTCTGCGCATGATTTCCAGAGATCTGATTCCTTTGGTGAGTTGTAATCAAATCCATCAACCGTACCGTGTCTGACCAGCTCCTTTAGGTTGCGTGCACCAAGATGACCTTATCAGCGACGCCAAAAGCTTCCTTTGGTCTCCTGAGAAGACTTCTCAGCCGCAGCATTCATCGTCTGACCGTCTACCCTAGTCGCAGTTGCAATCACTAGTTCCGGTTCTCATCCATAATTTCACATCCGGCCTCCCTGAATTCAACAGTCTTACCAGACTTTCTAGCTTTCGATACACTAAGCAGTTTGTAAGATAAATTTGGAACATACAGCATTTCATGGATCTTGCATTCCTTGATTTTGTCACCAGTAGTTGTAACCTCCAACGCTTCATCTCCACGTCCAGTATCTTCCATAGTGTATCTGTTGTGGTTTATTTTGGTTTTTGGTTTGAATTTTTTTCAAACCGGTTCATTTTTTTTCAAACCAGCTTAAATTTTTTTAAACTAGTGTGTTTTTAATCATTCGAATCAACAAACGTTTCGAAACAGATTTCACGATAAAAGTTAACGTTAAAAAACAACTACGTTTCGACCGTTCGACGGTCATTTTCAAGTTGAAAAGTACAATGTTTGTATGCGTTTAAATATATACAATCGATTATAAAAATGCTAATGAGATACTGACTAAAACTCTAAATATGTACATAGAAACAATACAAGGAAATTGCGGCATGAATGATTAAAAAAAATGCTAAGGTGATAGAAATAATATAAAAAGTGAAATAATTAAGTAAATAGCTAAAGCTTCGTACGGATCGAGTCACCCTGTTGTTCAGTTTTGGTTTAAGTTTACAAATAAAAAGCATTTCAAAAATCAAGCAGTCGAGTTTGCTCTGACACTTCTTCAAAATCTCGAAATTGCTTCCGATGGTCTCCGGATCCTTTCCGTGCTCATCCTTTACGTGGTAGCCAATTGTTGAGCGCTTATGAGCCGCTATTTTCTTGTATTGTCTCTATGTACATATTTAGAGTTTTAGTCAGTATCTCATTAGCATTTTTATAATCGGTTGTGTATATTTAAGCGCATTCAAACATCTTACTTTTCAACTTGAAAATGACCTTCGAACGGTCGAAACGTAGTTGTTTTTAACGTTAACTTTTATTGTAAAATCTGTTTTAATCAACTGTCTAAAAAAGGGATTTTCCTTTTTTTGGGGTGTAGTTAAAACAACAGGGACTTTATTTTTTATGGGCTGTGAAAAAGAACTAGATATCCTTTTCCCCCTTCTACTGACCTTCCCCTCCCTGATGATCCCTAGTACCTCTATCCTACCCCACCCTTTCTGCACAGTTCTAATCCCCCCCTTATGCCCACCCCATCAACACAACAGAACTTGGTCTTGAACTCCCTACCTTTGGATCTGCTGCCTACTCCTTAATCCACTTGACCACGCAAGCAGTTGATGCAAATGCCTCCGAATAATTTATAAATGAATAAGCAAAGCCAAAGCACGCGTAAATGGAATATATTTCTATAGAGAAATAGAGGAATTGAAAGGCCACCTAAAGACAACAAGGTCAAACATTTCTTAAAGGAAAAAAATAGAGAAGCAACTCCGCCTTTCAAAAACAAGGAACGATTTAAAACGAAACAATTAACAAAATGGAAAAACAGATGATAACTCGAAGGAAATGGGTTTACAGCAACAGCAAACTCTTCACAGGAAACAACAAGAAAGTAGTTCCAAAACGAGAACTGTTTCAAGTCTTGTCCCAAGCACACAGTCGAATTTCTCACAGAGAACAGCAAATTATGGAAACGTGGCTTCAAGAAATCCGCCAAAAAATTGTCAGCACATCCGTTCCATGCACAGAAAATGCCCAACAACCAATGGCATCTCCAGCATTCCTCTCTTTAATAGAGATCCACTTGATGGTAAAATGTCACCCTTGCCGCCCAACATGCTTTTACGAAAAAATAACTGGGATCAGAAACCATTGTACTCGAATAGTGACCAAGTTGGGAAAAGTCGAATGACTTATTTTTCCTACAACATTAAACCTGTGCAGTGCTACTAATCTTACTTTCGATTATTTCAAAGAAATTTGCTTTACATTCAGCTTGTAAACAGACCATTATGCAAAATGAGTAATTTCTTTTCAAGATAAATTGTACTTTATTAATATTGTAACAGCACAAATAACACCATTGTTACGTTTAATGGTAATGTAGTTACCTTTCAGTTGTATAATGCTCTTTATAATTCAAAATCTGAGAGACAAATATTTATTAATCTTGTATTATACAAGTTATATTGCCAAAGGAATGATTAAAGAATATCACTGTTTTTCATGATTATGAATTAAAAACTAGTTCTACTTGTGAAAGACAGAAAAAGGTTTAGCTCTGACTAAGACCCGAAACGTCAGCTTTCAAATTTCTTTACAGTGGTCAATTAACCATATGAACTCAGTTGATAAACCGTTTTCTTTATTTTACTTTCCCCACTGACACAGCAACACAGCTTCTTTAAAAACTAAACCCCTTTAAGCAACATGTGAAAGAATGCTATACTTCCCCCACCAAGAACCAATATTCATACCCTAAAAACCAAGACAACGGTTGTTTTAGACTAAACATTACAAATATTAAGTGATTACTCCAATCACTACAATACGTGCCAATCCCTTCCTGGGAATGCAGTGTCTGATACTTGCATACTGCAGACTAAACCTAACTGGCAGTAAAAGCTCACCGTTTCAAAATAGGTGCTAAGACTTAAATACTGCCTCTCAGCGGTATTTGACATAGGCAGTCTGCAGTTGTCATACACCTCCTGAAATGCTTACCGTTTTAAAAAAGTGCGTAAACCTTGTTGACAGCTTAAACCTTAATTACTAAGCTGAGCATTTAACTCTAAACACTAAAAATTAATGTTCGCACGCAATAAATAATAATTATTGTCTTGATAGCACCAGAGACAACAATCCATCATAATAATCCTAAAAAATGATTTCTCTAGTTTATTTTATACATACTCCATAAAATTAGTTACAGGAAGCTTAAGATATCGAAATATGTTAAAATGGGCAGTGTTCTAAAAAAAATTAAACCAGTTTTAAAACTGGTTTGAAAAAAAAAAGAACTTTTCAAACCAAAAACAAAATTAAACCACAACACATCCATCCCCCAGGACTACTTCCTGTGGCTTTTCCAGGCAACAACGTTCAACAAAACAGGTTTTCATTGTTACACCGTACATGGCAGCTTGCTCCAGAGTACACTGTCCAGCTATCCTAAGCATCAATTAAGCCTGACGATAGCACTTGACCTGCCACGAGACCCGTACTCTCACTCTCTGAGCTGCTGCTGTCTCTTCGTTCATCTGCGCATTGTGTGCTTTGTGTTTTGTTTTCCGTTCCTCCTTCTGGTTTAAGTCATTCATTCTTCTTACCAGTTCTCTACAATTTCGTCTTATATAACCAAAACGACCACAGTGGTAACATTTCGGCCCCTTTCCTTTCCATCGGTGCTGACCAGTAATTGGCCTTGGTATCACTTTCTATCCCTACAGGAACTCTATCCTTCAGCTAACTCCCTTGGGGTAACAGACGTTCTGTTACAATATCCATCTTGGGAACTTCTGCAAGTGCTGTAACTAACATATTATATGGATCAGGAAGACTTTCCAGGAGATGTACCCCTCTACCCTCCTCCTTAACAGGGTCACCAGCTGCTGCTAGGGTATCAAAAGTCTCGATCATTACCTTCACATGCTTTTGTACCGATTCCCCTTCCTATAACCCCTACGAGTTTGCGTTTTACGACGCAAGGCTAGCTTGTTGGCCCATGATTTCTTCTGAAACTGACCAGTCGAAGTTTCTCCCATGCAGTGGAGGGATTGTCTGGGTCTCCAATCAAATACAATAATGATGGATCTATTGGCAACACTATAGCAGTAAGACAACAAACATCTTATTTTAAAATTTTTACCACACAATGACAATGCAGAGAGGAAAAAAGGACATCATTTCTTATGTAAGGTATAGAGCCGCCTGGAAAATAACTGAAGAGCTAATTATATAATCTAGCTAGGAGGCATAATAGTAAACTATTTTAAATTATTTTCGTCATTTGTTACATGGAGGCTAAAGTATGAAAAAAAAAAGCAAGCACAAGCACACACATAAGCCATCACACACTGAAAATTGGAAAACAAAATAACAACATCAACAAAAAAGAAAAATATAATAAGGCTCCAAAACTTAAAAAGTTGCAAAAGCTAACACTCTTGAGAGATTCTTCACGATTATTCCAAAGAAAAGTTCCTCTAAAGCGAATATTAAATCTACCATAGTTTGTTCTCAAGGAAGGAATGCAAAATGTAGATCTAGAGGCCAGCCTAGTTGCATACGTATGCCTTGAAGGTGTAGGGGTAAATAAATTACTGAAGGAAGATTGGAGAAAATTTAAAAGAAATTTAAACATAAAAATACAGTTATAATATATAACATCAAGGAATTTCAAAATGTTCAAAGCTCTAAACAAAGGTGTAATATGATCATAATACTTGGAAAAGGTAATGATTTTTATTGCCTTTTTCTGCAATACAATTAAAGGATGTAGAGTAGTTACATAAGTATTGCCCCAGATGGTGACACCTTATATAAGAAAAGGGTAAATAAGAGAAACATAATGAAACAGCTTAGCTAGGATCCCTGTAGCCCTCTAGATTATCTTGCTTAACTGATAAATGTGTTATTAGTTATCAGTTAAGCATTTATCATTTATCAGTTAAGCATTTATCAGTTTCCTTAATAAGTTTGGGATGGTTGCGGGAAAAATGACATTCAAAACTTGAAAAGAGTTTGTAAGTCTTGCTGTACCCAGGTCTACCACAAGTGACAAGAAAATTTGGGTCGTGCGAATGCCGACTACGAATGTGAGCCAGTACCGGTAGTTTTTTTAAGCTCCTAAAAATCTGGTTCGTAACAAGCATAGATGTCAGCTGCACGGTGAAATTCAAAAGGTTTGTTTCCGGTTACAAATGTCACTTCAAGCCATGTGATTGGCTGCGGTATTTACGTCTTCTGACAAAAATTTACGGTCAAAAAGGCGACACAATTCTCCGTCAATCAAGATGCATTATTGAACAGCGATAAAGAAACTTGATGACCCTCTTTGTACTTCTTTTCATTCGGCCAGTCTTTGGAGAAGGTTTTGAATATTTGGAGGTCCTGTTTCTTGCGTTATTTTAAATTCAATGGCTGCTCATGGATTCTCAGATGTTAAACTATGGACAGTAGAGGAAGTAGGCGAATGGCTTACCAGTTTAGGCGCCCCGTACAACGAATATGCTGAATCCTTTCGTGGTGAGTAAACTGTGTTCGTTACTTCTATTGTTAAGTTTTGAAGGTCATGATGTCCTCATCGTTCTTTGGTGCGTATTGTAGTCGATCCAAGTGTTTTTGGATCGACTGCAATTCGCACCAAAGGACGATGTATTAAAATACATAAAAAAATACAAGCTGTTTTCTGTTACTTTGAAAACGAAAGAATTGTTGCAGTGTTTTGACGTTCCTTAGATTTGAGACACAAATGGAAGGCACTGTTAGCTCGTTAGGTCACCCAAATCAAGACCTTGGGTCCCGGCGACGGTCAGTTAGAATACTTCTCCCGGAAAATGATATGCCGGCGCGCAGAATAGGTGAAATCTACCTAACTTCATAAACATAATGTTGTGGTATTCGTTCGTTGGCGAGGCGACCGCAACTTCCCGGCTTAAAATTTAATATAAATATATGTTTCTTTCATGCATGGAAATTGATGAGGAATTCTTTGCTTGGCCTCTTGGAAAGCGGAGTTATACCGTTATTCGTAATGTTGGACCAAAATTGAAGATTGTAAGGAAAATTGATTTCCTCGCGCGACAAGAGCGCCAGGTAAGTGTAAAGGACTGGTACTACCCATGACTCACCAGGGGCGTGATATTACAAAAATGGCGGCTGTTTTTTACTGAGATATATTTAGAGGAAGACATACGTGTCACGAAGTGAAACCATTCGTGAAAGGCTAAATAGAAGAGAACTTCATGAGTAAGCCCATTGCGGAACTCAGACTATGAAGTGTTGGCCAACCTATAGCCCAGATAACTTTATCTCTGTTTATTATTCCATTGGGTTAATTGGTGTACTTTGTCTACTTTTGCAATAATAATATTCTTGTTTCATTCTTAGTTCGTTTGTTCCGGTTCGGTTTCGTTTTCCAATCGGTTTTTTTCCCAGTCGGTCATCACACAGGCTAAATATAAAGTGTTGTTCAGTGGAATTGGACTGATTTTATTCAAATTGGCTCTTTGATTCAGGAAAGCAATGAATTTGAGGATAAATAAATTAATAGAGCTGTGCAAGGTTAGATTACAATTCAGCACAAATATCCCTTGAATATATTTTAGTGTAAGGTCTCCATTTGTTCTTACTGATGAAGATACACCTATTTATTCCTCAGCAACATAGTGCGGCCAGCCAGTCAACTACAGACAACCACTAGCAACACTTCAGTCTGAAGCGAAAGACAGTTGACAGGTAAGAACTGTTCACTCCACATTGTTTTCCTGTCCTTATTAGGCTAGTACGGCTATGGCAACAGTTTTTCCTTTGTTTGAATTGTTTAAGTGGAGTTTACCCTTTTTTTCTATAAGTTTAAGTGAAATCTGAAAAATCCTACAGTTGTATCTCCTAAATTTTATGAAGATGCTCAGGATTTGGGTTGTTTTAGGGGTAATGATGAAATGGAAGTAGTAGAATACAGTGGAGAACAAGAAAGAATTATGGAAAGCTATAACTTTCTTATGTAATATTTATTCTTTTGGTCTTGACGTTTTGTCTTGTGGTGTGTTTTTGTCATTATTTGGTGAGATTTGTTATAATGTGACGAGGTTTGATGATTACGTGTTGTATTCCATCGTGTTGATAAAGTTTGATTGTTATGTATTTGTTTCTATCATGTGTTGAGGTCTTCTTTTGACCTACCGTACTCTATTTACATTTCGTGTGGTGTGCTTCTTTTATGGCATTGAAAGTAAAGTAGATCTCACCATGCAGATAATTTAAATGTTATAGTGTGCTATGTAGTATAATTTCCATCTGAAGTGGCGGGTGGCGCACCTCATACAGTTCGATGTAATATGAAAAGTAGATCTAACCATGCAGTTAATTTAGTTGTCATAGTGTACTATGTAGTATAATTTCCATCTGAACTGGTGGGTGGCGCACCTCATACAGTTCGATGTAACTTGAAAAGTAGATCTAACCATGCAGTTAGTTTAGTTGTTATAGGGTACTATGTAGTAAAATTTGCATCTAAACTTTCGGGTAACGCACCTCATACAGTTCGATGTAACTTGTAAAGTAGATCTAACCATGCAGTTAATTTAGTTATTATAGTGTACCATGTAGTATAATTTCCATCTGAACTGGCGGGGTAATGCATCTCATACAGTTCGATGTAACTTGCACCTTTTATAATGTTTATAACATCTGTTCTTTTCCACTTCATTTTATATATGCAGGTTGTGCCTACTGAAAAAGAGCTACCTGGGTTGAAGCAAGATTCTCCCCCATTTATCCTCATTGCGGGCGAACTCCCGAATTATGATGACATTTATATCGTTGCAAAAGGCGAACGAATACTAAACCTTTCGGGAGGCCACCTCGTTGCTCTTAAATGTTTAGTTTGTTTTTATTATACTCAAGTCTGCACAAATACATACATTTTCTTGCCGAAGCACGCTCTCCAAATCTTCGATTCATACAAAATTCCTGTCAATGTGACAGAACCTGGTTCTACCTACTGCGATCGTGTGCGATCACGATCGCAGACGATCGAAGAACTTTCTGCGATGCGCGATCGTCTGCGATCATATGCAAACCAACCTTAATGGCCCTAGGCTTAGTTATAGAAATGTGAATCTAGAGTTGTGCATTTTTTACTTAAGTAAGCGATTGTAATTTTACACCATTTTTAAGTGTAGTCTTACACTTTAATTTTTAGTGTGTTCCTTGAAATTTTATAAGCATCTATTACTATTCCAAGATATTTGATATGATCCTTTTGTTTCACTGGCGTTTGGTTTACTTTTAACAAAATGTTTTTTTTTTTCTGAAAAGGGTGGAAGACAACAAAATTTGTTTTATCAATGTTAAAGGACAGTTTATTAGCATGAAGCCAATCAAGGATATATTTCAATTCTTGAATCAGTCTTGTTTCTAAGAAATGCAAGGATGAAAATAAATTGAATCTTCTGCAAAGAGGTGAAAATCAAACACAGTGGAGCAGTTACTAAAATCATTGACATGTCAAACGAATAAAAAGTGGCCAGGAACTGGACTCTGAGGGACACGACATGTATTGGCTTAGAAATTGACATAACATTACCAATGGATACAAATTGAGATCGATTAGATAGATTGGAAACAATCCAGTCGTAAACAGTACCGCGAATGCCATACGAGTATAGTTTAGCTAGCAAGATATGCTATGGTCAACAGTGTCAAAAGCTTTACGGAGATCAAGGAATATGCGATAGGAAAAGACGCCACTTTCAATTGCTCTCTGAATTTTGTCAGAGCGCGATCAATTCTCGCCATGAACTTTGAATTTTCGCAGCTTCTTCCTCAGCGGGGGAATCCTCCTTTCCGCTCACATACACAATATCCTAGAGTCCGTCTCGCATCAGTGCCATTCTGCACTGCACTTTGCACATAGGATAGTTTTTCCCATTCAGTGGTGTAGACTATTTCGGATATAACCGCAATGAAATAGCGTTAACAACACGGATTTAACCAAGATTCAATCAACATGCCATGTGTTTCATTTTTTGCAGGTCTTCCTACAATATAGGTCCGCAACGTATACTACATTCCTCCCTTCTTT
>NC_090880.1:17294649-17304649 GCF_036669935.1 Montipora foliosa
ATTACATGCACAGTAGTCTCTTTCACAGTTTTCCGTTTGACTGATAACCTTTACACCCTCTCTCTTCAGTTAAGATAACAGCAAAAATTACTAATTAAAACGTCCAGCTAAAGTGTAGTAATTCACTTACTCCACTGCAATTTCACAGTCAAACTAAGCAGCTCACGACTGGACATCCATTTCACACAAAAATTCGTAGGTATTAATTTAGTGTGGACAGTCGGCGCAGTGATGATAAATTCAGTTCCAAATTAAGCAACCGTCAGGCGGTCACAAACCCGCGAGACAAACAAGACAAATGATTGTTATAACTCAATCGCTGTTGGAGATTTTGCCGAAAATCGCAGGTTCGAGCTTACCAAACCGCTTTTCTAAGTATTATCTGGTCAAAAACAACCTAAACTGGCCCAAATTAATCTGTCTACCGTGGCTTTCTACAATGTGTCCTGTTACAACTTCAAAGAGTAAATCCTTTCAGTAGTTAATTTCTATACTGCTAACAAAATTTAACCACATTGCAAGTGAAAATCGTCTATGTATGGCTTGATTCAGTTTTCTCGCTCCAATATACTGAATGATATTTTGGACTAGTTGACTGAGATTTCCGCAGAAGGGAATGTCACCAAGGTCAATATTCATATACCTGAAGATCCCGCTTGAAGTCCTCCTTGGTAAAATGACAGACCCCAACAGAAAATATAGCAGTCAGGTTTTCACCTTTGAGGAATCCATCTTCGTTTTATTTTCGCCGGCCAACTTTTCTTTAAATCATTTAATTTTCCGGTGTAAGCTTCGGTTTTTTTTATTTTTATATGTGTTCTCAAGTCTAGACATGTGTCTAGTTCATCCCCCTCGAAAGCGTACACCCCAACAGCGGTAATTGTTGATGTGAAAAAGCCTTGCTACGTGTATTGAGCAACATCTGAACGTTTCGTCGGCTTATTCTAAATTAAACGCTTCCCCGTGTGAAAGAAAACAAATACGTTAAACAAATACGTTAATATTTGCTCGCTGAAAGAAGAAAGTGAAAAAGGTACGCTTGTCGAATATTTCTTTGTCGCATGTTCAAGGTTTTTGTCTTGTTTACATTTTCTCTGGCTGATTTTTGCCGCCTAGTTTGATTGACCAGAAAATCTGTAAGTATTAAGTGACTTGAGTTTCTGTCCCACTTATGGCCTACATGGCCTACTACCTATTGAACTACAAGACCGTTTACCATAGTTCATCTTACATTTGAATTTCTCGAAGCAGAAAGGTCACAAAACATTGAGAAAGTGATCGGGGATCGAAGAACTTGGATAGGTCGAACACGTTTATTGACTATTGCTACGTCATAACACTTCATATCCAAGATGGCGCTCTCCAAGTCACGAAAGAGGCAACTTCAAAGTGCTCTTGTCATATTTTAACAGGGAACTGGACAAAACGGAAATTATTTTCGAATTCCTGGGGAAAAGTTTTCGTAATTTAGAGAAACTTTTTCTAGACCGTACTTTCCCTTTAAATTTCTCAAATGTCACAAGTTCCTAAAGTAAACAAGTTTTTCAACGCGACAACAACGCTCACACCATTTCTTGCATGATTTACCGACAAGAAAATATATAGCACACCCCTTCCTCCGACGGGCTGACTCTCTGATTCTCTTCCCTTCCCTGCAAAGAGTGTACGGGCGGGTGTACGCTGACATCACAACCAAAATTTGTCGGATGGACAGTTTACCAAATTTTCTTAGCTATGGAGCTCTGCTAATAATAATCATAATCATAATCATCATAATAATGATGATGATGTTTTTATAGCGTCTATCCAGACGTGATCTAGGTGCTTTACAAGTAATGAAAATAAAAATTAAAAATAAGATTGGTTGGTTTTAAGCAGCTGTGATTGGTATATTTGCTTCAAAGGTGAAGCGTAACCAGTCGACCTCATCGCCTGATGAAGACTAGCAGTATGCAGTACAAAATTAATCGTCAATAGTGCACACAGTTTACGGTGATCAAACACCTCTCAGCTGACAGCAGTAAACAAACAAACCTTGCAAACAATAACCAACAGTTTTAATCAAAAGTTAAAACTGAGATTACATGCACAGTAGTCTCTTTCACAGTTTTCCGTTTGACTGATAACCTTTACACCCTCTCTCTTCAGTTAAGATAACAGCAAAAATTACTAATTAAAACGTCCAGCTAAAGTGTAGTAATTCACTTACTCCACTGCAATTTCACAGTCAAACTAAGCAGCTCACGACTGGACATCCATTTCACACAAAAATTCGTAGGTATTAATTTAGTGTGGACAGTCGGCGCAGTGATGATAAATTCAGTTCCAAATTAAGCAACCGTCAGGCGGTCACAAACCCGCGAGACAAACAAGACAAATGATTGTTATAACTCAATCGCTGTTGGAGATTTTGCCGAAAATCGCAGGTTCGAGCTTACCAAATCGCTTTTCTAAGTAATATCTTGTCAAAAACAACCTAAACTGTCCCAAATTAATCTGTCTACCGTGGCTTTCTACGCGATCTCTGTTACAACTTCAAAACAAACGATCGATTTATACATTTCCATCAAATGGTAAGAGTAAATCCTTTCAGTACTTAATTTCTATACTGCTAACAAAATTTAACCACATTGCAAGTGAAAATCGTCTATATATGGCTTGATTCAGTTATCTCGCTCCAATATAATGATATTTTGGACTAGTTGACTGAGATTTCCACAGAAGGGAATGTCACCAAGGCCAATATTCATATACCTGAAGATCCCGCTTGAAGTCCTCCTTGGTAAAATGACAGACCCCAACAGAAAATATAGCAGTCAGGTTTTCACCTTTGAGCAATCCATCTACGTTTTATTTTCGCAGGCCAACTTTTCTTTAAATCATTTAATTTTCCGGTGTAAGCTTCGGTTTTTGTTATTTTTATATGTGTTCTCAAGTCTAGACATGTGTCTAGTTCATCCCCCTCGAAAGCGTACACCCCAACAGCGGTAATTGTTGATGTGAAAAAGCCTTGCTACGTGTATTGAGCAACATCTGAACGTTTCGTCGGCTTATTCTAAATTAAACGCTTCCCCGTGTGAAAGAAAACAAATACGTTAAACAAATACGTTAATATTTGCTCGCTGAACGAAGAAAGTGAAAAAGGTACGCTTGTCGAATATTTCTTTGTCGCATGTTCAAGGCTTTTGTCTTGTTTACATTTTCTCTGGCTGATTTTTGCCGCCTAGTTTGATTGACCAGAAAATCTATAAGTATTAAGTGACTTGAGTTTCTGTCGCACTTATGGCCTACATGGCCTGCTACCTATTGAACTACAAGGTCACACAACATTGAGAAAGTGATCGGGGATCGAAGAACTTGGATAGGTCGAACACGTTTATTGACTATTGCTACGTCATAACACGTCATATCCAAGATGGCGCTCTCCAAGTCACGAAAGAGGCAACTTCAAAGTGCTCTTGTCATATTTTAACAGGGAACTGGACAAAACGGAAATTATTTTCGAATTCCTGGGGAAAAGTTTTCGTAATTTAGAGAAACTTTTTCTAGACCGTACTTTCCCTTTAAATTTCTCAAATGTCACAAGTTCCTAAAGTAAACAAGTTTTTCAACGCGACAACAACGCTCACACCATTTTTTGCATGATTTACCGACAAGAAAATATATAGCACACCCCTTCCTCCGACGGGCTTACTCTCTGATTCTCTTCCCTCCCCTGCAAAGAGTGTACGGGCGGGTGTACGCTGACATCACAACCAAAATTTGTCGGATGGACAGTTTACCAAATTTTCTTAGCTATGGAGCTCTGCTAATAATAATCATAATCATAATCATAATCATAATCATCATAATAATGATGATGATGTTTTTATAGCGTCTATCCAGACGTGATCTAGGTCCTTTACAAGTAATGAAAATGAAAATTAAAAATAAATCCATGAATCAATAAGGTTATTCAAAGGCTTTCTTAAATAGATAAGTTTTAAGTGGAATTTTGAAAATCTGGAGATTGCCATATTTTTTATGTGTTTTGGTAGATTGTTCCAAAGTCGGGGACAAGGCGAGAGCAAAAGATCTAGATCCATAAGACTTCAAATTGTAGGTTCTTGAAATGTATTCTACCCTAGTTAGCAGAGGTCTCTGATTTCCCTCTCTATAGCTAGCGAAAAGATAGGAAACCTCTGAGTGTACGGATCTCCTCGAAGTCTCCAGAACTTTGAACGAATAATTAAACTCTTAACCGGTTTAAAACCAACTACAACCAATAATAATAAAGTATTCTCGTTTGTCTCATGCACGATGTGGTCACTTGTGATGTAGATCGTGACGTTTCGACTGCATACTGCTAGTCTTCATCAGGCAATGAGGTCGACTGGTTTCGCGTCACCTTTTGAGCAGGATGCTCCGCTGTGATTGGCTGGTTTTAAGCAGCTGTGATTGGTACATTTGCTTCAAAGGTGAAGCGTAACCAGTCGACCTCATCGCCTGATGAAGACTAGCAGTATGCAGTCGAAACGTCGCGATCTACATCACAAGTGACCACATCGTGAGTCAAACGAGAATACTTTATTATTATTGTACTTCACCACGATGAATAACAGCAGCCTCTTTTACTCCACTATGACCAGTTTGGATTTGAACACCTGCCCAATGGCGTAAGATCGGAAGTGACGTTGCCTTGACGTCACGTCGTGCATCCGTGACAGAACATCGAGGAGATCTGTGGAGAGGTGTCCTGGCCTTTCGCTACAGAGAGAAATCAAGGAACCTTGGCCAGGGTAGAAATATTCAGGACTAGATAGAGAAAGATGTCGCGCACACAAGGCACGGCAGATTCACTTTTGGGCTCGCTTATATGAACTCTGTCGGCAAGATTTAGTGCGGAACTGTCTACCTGTGGAAGTGAATATTCCTATACGCAGATGAGAGCCTTTGGAGGAGAATTTGCTGCCCTTTTCCCCGAGCATTCCTTGCAGGAAAACTGAGGGAAATTCATTGCTCTTCAATCGGAATTCATCGACGGTTGAGCCACCTTAGCCAGCCAAAAGCCATTTAAACGATTGCTTTTTGCCACGATCCATTTTATTGCAGTTACTAGGCCTTCAGATGTTCGATTTAAAAAACAAGTGGTTTATTTCAATTCTTCATAAAACTAAACATTTTTTTCTATTTTCACAGTACTGGCTTCTTTTGTGATTGTTTGTTTTGCACAGCTTCCTCTGTTTATAGCCGAAATAGTAATTGGTAAGTCCAAACCGTAATGAATATAACGTGCCGGAAAATTATTGTTAACTTTTGTGTTATATGAGCCCTTAAATAGCACTCAGTTCTGTAAATATGGCAACTCGATCTCGATCAGGTGGCTAAGAGAGAATTGCAAAATGTCATTTATGGATTTTTTTTTTTTTTTTTTTAATTTCTTTCCCCGTTCTTCACAGGCAATGCACAGGTGATGATAATTTTTGCAAGGAAAATCCTATCAAAAAAAACGTACGCTTCAATGCGTAAACAAGGCGCATGACTATGTAGAGCCCGCAGACCAGTGGACACATTTTCCATGCAGATCCTACATCCTCGGACAAATTGTTGAAACACTTTGCAATACCCTGCCCTCTCACAATTTTGTTTTTCCAAATGGACCCCCGAACTCGCGTGCAAACAACATTGTGAGGGGGCGAAAGCTGTAGATCTTTTTTCGTGTACTGTTCTAAGGAATTTTGTCACAGACTATAGATAAACGACCTACAATCTTGGGCAAAAGAAATTGAAAAATTAGCCCCCCTTTCCCCTCAAAATCAATGATGAATCCACGCGCAAGTTGAAGTCCGCCATTTTTTCATCATTGAAATTGGGGGGAGGGGTAGTCTTCATTTTCCATTTGAAATATCCAAGATTGTAGCTTCCCAGGAGTTTAAGTAGCTCACTGGGTAGAGCATCCGGCCGGTGTTACGGAGGTTGTGGGTTTGAATCCTGTCCAGAGGGCCGTTCACACAACCAATTTTTTAAGCGATTTGGGGTGCGATTTCTGCTTTGACTTTCATGGCGACGCAAAAACGCGCGTGTGAACAGCCGGCAATTTCAGAAATATGCGTCGCTGCGATATCGCTCTGAGATTTGAAGAGCATTTTCTTTAAAATTAAAGCTTACAAATAGGTACTAGGCGACTACCCCAAGGGAAATTTAATTCCTCTTTTGTTAAGACAAAAAGGCGGAAAACAACACCAAGGTCCAACAAAAATACAAAAAAAGGCGTGGAAAGTTCGAGAGGAAGAAACTTTGATCAATGAAAAGAACGAGTTTGATAGTCTGTGCAAAAGGATACTCAAAAGGCAGGCGGCAAGAGATACTGTACTAAAGGGATCACTCAGCAGATCTTTTATCAGTTGTGAAATGCCCCGTGTACTTCTCGTGTTGCGATCCATGGTTTCAACCCAAAGTGATCGTTTTCTCTTGCCGAAGAGATAACCTCACACGCTATGGTCGTGTCCAAGGATTCGTCGAATTCATAACAAATTCATGAAATACACTTCAAACTTAGAAATCTTGACATCGCTAACGAATCTTCGCATAGGCTTAGCTACAATAATCCCGAAAAATCGCCTAAAATTTAGCCGGATAATCTTCGATAAATGTTAAAAAAATCTCCAAAAAAGTTCTAAAAATCTCAAAACTTTAGAGGAAAATTCCAAAGTCTTAATGCAAAATATCAACGTTTAAAGATCCTTATAAGTTAAAACAAGCCGCCTACACAATAGCTATTGTGAATAACATAAGTGCAGCAATGTAGAGGAGCTACGCGTGCGTGGCGTGTACAACTGCTACCATCATTGATTCTTTTTTTATGAATCTCCGGAAAATCGCAGCCGATATCGCGCTTCAAGTTAGCAAAACTGTTGTCAGATTTATTCAATCGATGACATCACAAACTGAGGCAGTTAGATCGGTCTAACGTACTGCTTCAGGAGTAGACCTAAGTCTCTCCCTTGGTTAGTCGTAGGGTGAGACAAACATGGCAATTTCGTCAACTTAACTTGTAGAATAACTATTGTAGGCCAATGTGAAGTGCTGTTTTCTACCCATGGAAACCATGTGAGCGTTAGCCCTACTAATGGAATTGAGCCCACACAAGGACAGAAAAACTCTGACCCGGGTGGGAATTGAATCCACGACCTTCGGGTTAGATCACCGCTGGTCTACCGACTGAGCTACAAGCTCAGACTGGAGCAGTATTGGCTGGAGTTTTCCAAGTTATTTTTTTTTTGTTGCATTTTTAAGGTGTCAAGTACAAAGATGAGTGTCCTGTTGACAAAATGATCCCCATCTACTTGATCGTGTATGGCGCAGCAAGCCTCTTTGCCAACTGCTGCTTTTGTTCCATCCGCGTAAGATCCGGCAACAACGAGGAACGAACCGTGAATCCAGTACAGGGGGTTGTTCAACTGTTTCTGACAGCTTGGTTCGTTTGCGGAAGCGTGTGGGTTTATTCAAAGTACGAGCCGAACTACAATGACCCCGGAAGCGCTGATTACTGTCATAAGACATTGTACTTGTTTGCGTTCTGGGTAACCACTTCAGTTTACATAATATATGGTATTTTGTTTGTTGTGGCGTTTGCTATGGTTATTTTCACGTTGTGCAGGGCAGACTGGGTGGATCAACCGGTATTGGGGGATCTTTGTTTACATTTTTTTGCCTCATTAGCACAAGGCTATAGTTTTATAATCAGTCAGCTACAGTAGTCTCTGAAAACTTGAACGCGATATGTAGGGGTAGTCAAAGGGTGACGAGTGAAAATGGGGAATAATTTCTCACGAGCGTTTTATCCAAAATCAAATAATTAAAGGCTCGAGAAATTATTTGATTTTGGACAAAACACAAGTGAAATTCTTCTCTAATGATTAGCTATTAATATCGTGAGTGGCAAATTATTTTTTGGCACTGTAGGCAAAGTTGCCATGCCAACATTGTAATTTCACAGGTAATATAATAAATTAACGCTGAAATTTCGCGCCAAAATTAAGGAGTAATCAGTCACCCACGTTATTAACCAGATAATCTCTCGGCAATGGCAAATTTGACAAAGAATGATGTATGGAAGTATTAGCGCTTTTGCCACACAAGAATTTATCAGTGAATAATTAGGGAATAACATGACTTTTTGAGGGAATATTGTTTATTTGCGCCGGCGGAGTGTCATTTGCGGCCCGAGCGCGAAGCACGAGGGCCGCAAATTACACTACAAGGGCGCAAATAAACAATATTCCCGAAAAAAGTCATGTCATTATCATTATTATCAATAAACAAGGCCAAATGATATCAAGAATGCGAGTTTTAATAATACAAGCTAAGTGAATAACGATTTCAAAGTCATTTCAAATCATCATGTAAGTGTTGATTGAACAAGCTATTAAAGAATCAACTCAGTCCAATTAAAATTACCGGAAAAATGCGTAAAATCGTCTATAAATAATAGGCATATCACAAAGTTGAAGCAAGAACCAATCAGCTGTAGGGCTAATAATGCATTAGCAGCCCGCTGTCAGTCTTTTCTGGCCCGTTGAGCGTGTGTTTTGAAGAGGCCGATTTTCTATTTGGCCGCGTATATTGATAATAATGACTAATAACTAGCTCGCCGTTATCAAAGCTCAAAGGCTTAAATTTGGATATTTAAATAAGTTTAACAATTTCTTTTACACAGTGTTTTTACCTTTTGAAGTCATTTGTGAAGAGCATGATGTCTTTTGTGAGAAAACTCGTGTGTTTAAAGAAAATCGTTCAAAGAATGGTGTCAGCACAAATAGAAATGAAAACGAATGAACCAAACCAGCTGTAAGAATATTTGTAATCTCCCTTGTTTCGTCTCGTAGTCAACTGACCCGTGCAACGCCGAACGAGCACGACCATTTCGATTGAGTTAGCCACGAGTTTACAGGAAAACGTCAAACGCCAGGCTAAGGCCCCATTCACGTTTTTATTTGAAACGCATACATTTTGAGGCACTTTCGCCCATTATCCACACTACAACGCTCAAAAACTCTGACGGAAACGGTTCACAAAGTGGAAACTTTTGAAAACGCTCCGGATCGGTGACAACGGAGAGTTTTGAAAACGATGACGCGTCAGGGCGTAGACAACGTTTAAAAGCGCATGAGTGGGGATCGTTGAAAACGAAACTTTTTAACGATGACTTGAAAGGCGTGGAAAATTTTTGATAAAGGTTGTTGACATCGTTGTTGAGAGTTGTAGTGTTGTAAAATCTGGGCATTGTCAACAATCAGACAGTTGTTTGATTTAAGCTCCGTTTTATTCTGTTGGCTACAGATATTGAGCAGTCAATCTTAAAGAAAGGGACAAGTTGGAAAGAGAGGACCCTCATGGTCTAATAACATGCAGCAGCCTTAAGTTTCCCGTATCACGCAAACGCGATGCTCAAATCTGTCACATTTCTGCCATGTAAAACATGTAAAATGACCAAATCTCAAGTGTTATTTAACCCCGTTCCTTCGAAAATCATTTCCTGCATAGTTGCGCTACTTTGTAGAAGTGGAACGGAGTGAAATGTTGGAGAGATTTAGCATCGTGCTTACGTAAAACGACAAAGCCCTCTCTTATGCTAACTTATCACCCTGTTGCGGAGGATATCAGTAAGACCTTTTGGTCCTGTGCCTTTTCAATGTTTTTGAAGGACAACTTTCATCGCCGTGAAGTACGAGCCATTTTTTCTTGCGAACTTTCGGTCAATGAGAGAAAGCTTCTTTTGAAAGTTTTTTGCTCGCTTTTTTTGGAGTCGTTTTTAATAATAACAATAATAATAATAATAAGAATAAGAATATAATATTTTCGAGATAAATTTTTTTTGGAGCTTTGCCGTTGATTTATACCGAAGACCTATTTTAAGAACTTGTCTGATATCTGTAGAGGACAAAGAAGGAATGAGACAGAAATAAACAAGTTTTTCACGTTTGACACTTTTGGCAAAACGCGAACTGAATTTCAGTCT